>NC_047165.1:21815011-22060011 GCF_009819705.1 Hippoglossus hippoglossus | reverse complement strand
AAAGACAAATGATCTGGCCACATTTTGGGCCAGTGGGCCATCAGTTGTTGTTGACAACTTAGATATGTTATCTGAGGATGTAGAAGAAGACATGTTCATCTTGGTCCGAAGAGGCATTGCACAATGTTGGAACACTGTTTGTCCCTTTATTCAAGTTTTGCTTAATATTTAATGTGTTGCTTTTCCAAATTTGACACTGCACTTCTTTGGAAACTTAACAATACACATGCCAACTGTTAATTTGATAAGATGTGTTATCAAATTAACAGAAGGGTTCCACATACAAACAGACGGACACACAGATTGTAAAAATGATTACTAAAGACTATACAGCACACTATACTGAAATAATTAAATAATATAACTAAAGCTAAAACTGTCAAATACCAATAAAAGACAAAACCTCTAAAGTAAAAAAGGTGTAGTTTGCTATTTAGCAACAAACAACACTGACAGTACAACAACGAACAAATACTATATGTACGCTAATGTGAGCACTTTTTTGTGCATGTGTGTGTGTCTGTGTGTGTCCACTCAGTGTTGTGCCGGGCTACATGAGGAGACAGGGAGCATGCTGGAGCTGACAAGGCCTGTAGGGTCAACATCAAGCCAAATCAACTGCACTGGGGATCAACCACTGCTCCAGCTCTGTCAAATTAGGGCACCGCGCCAACACACACACTGACACATGGACATGCACACAAACAGCTGTCAGGCACACACACACACGCACATACACTCGTGACTGCCCACTGCCCCGGAAACATCTGAGCACATCTCTGCCCTGAGGTGAGAATTGCAGTTTCTGTACATGTGTGTGTGTGTGTGTGTGTGTGTGTGTGTGTGTGTGTGTGTGTGTGTGTGTGTGTGTGTGTGTGTGTGTGTGTGTGTGCGTGTGTGTGTGTGTGGGTGTGTGTGGGCAGTCACAGGGTCTGTGTGGTGATTGCTGGAACATACTGGCTGAGCAGCATGAGATTTGTGTTCGTCTGTGCATGTGTGTGTGAGTGAAGACATATTTTTGTGGAAATTATGTGTTTAGTGATGTTTGGACATGAGTGAGTCAGTGTTGTACTGTATGTGAGTGTTTGTGTGTTAGTCTGTAAGAATGTAAAGTGAAAGAGCCACAGCTGTTTATGAATGTGTGTGTGTGTGTGTGTGTGTGTGTGTGTGTGTGTGTGTGTGTGTGTGTGTGTGAGCATCTCCATGTGCTGTTATCAAAATATGGTTCAGGTGTATGTATGAATGTATGTGTGTCTATGTGTCTGTGTGTCTGTGTGTCTGTGTGCTTTCATTGTTTCTCTATCTGTGTATGAAATGTGTGTTTATATATCTTTATAAATCTGTGTGTGTGTGTGTGTGTGCGTGTGTGTGTGTCATGCCCCAGGGGTGTCATCAGCGGGGCAGTAAATGGGCATCTGTGCGTGGTCCAGTGGAGGCCAGCCGGCTAGCTGGCCTAACTGGGCTACCTTTGCCAGCCTCTGCCAGCTGTGCCACTGGATGCCTGCTCTGCACTTTATCAGCATCATCATTATTTCAGCTTCACAAACTCTGCCCAGACCGGCCACCATCATCCCCCCCCTCCTCCACCCACTCGATCCTGTCTCCCTGTCAGATTGTCCTCACATCTGACAGTCTAATGTCCTCATGCTGCTAATTAATCCAGAAATCAGTTTGTTCGTACTTCAATGTACCTTGGTTATGTCACAGATGACTTCACCAACGGTCGCCCAAGCTTGATAGACACAATAAAGACCAGTCAATGAGGGTGATATGTGAGAGCTCTCGGTCTGATCATGATATTTCGCAGCAGAAGTTCACTAAAGATAGTTTATATTTTTTTTATCGAAATAACTATTCACTGTTGTTGAAACCCACACTGACTTGCATCTCTCGTGGATGGATGTGTGGACGGCCTGTTGAACAGTTGGTCCAATGTCATTTCCTTCTCTCTATTGGTGCATCTGACACTTATCTGACATCAGGCACTGATCATTAGGCTTTGGATGCTCATGGTGCCCACGGTGTTTACTTGTGATTCCGGTGAACTGTTACTCTGAGGTCAAATTTCCACTTGGAAACAAGAAATTTACAAGTATATTAGACTATATAATAAGGTGCAGACATGTATAAAATATATAGAGCATGCTCATGTTACCCAGACAAACCCTTTCCATTAGGGACATTCCATCCGCTTTTCTTTCACGCCAACCTCCAGTCAATGTGTCAACATTGGACGTAAAGATGTCTCATTAAAGACTCAGCATGCTGAGGATCTCTGCTGGTGCACCCTAAAGAGGGGACCTTTCAAAAAGACTCTTTCGGCGAAACACAAGAGACAAGAATCAACACCAGTTACAGCACTGACTGGGATGGAAACTAACCATCAATCTGTGGACGACCAGAGAGATCTCAAGGAGGATGTTCAAATGTCCAACGCCTAAGACCATCACAAATAGTTACCACCGCCATACTCATGTGATGACGACTAAGTCAACCCTAACCTCAAGCCGCTGATGTCGACCATGAGATTGTGGTTGAAACCTCTTTAAAAAGATGGTGGAAGAAGAAGTGGGCCGTGATTGTTTTAATTCAAACTTCTGTTTCCAAGATAAAGACATGACTTTATAGTTAAGATACTTTAGAATCTAATGCACATACTGGCATGACATTTATTAAGCACAAATTGTACCATAGTCATGATATATACAACCTATCTGCAAAACTCCTAAGTGCCAACGATGAATAATAAACCAGGACTCGTGTAGTAGGTGTAGATTTGGGTCAGAGTTTAAAAATGCATGAAAGCAATGAAAGGACCTAACAAGCATAAACAAGCAAAGCAATCTATATTGATGTGTGCATTTTTGTGAGTTAACACTGATATAACAATACTTCACTGCCAAACTCATACTGGTCAGTTGGAGAGAAAGAGGTCAAAATCTCTGCAGCAGCAGAACCAAAGATGTTGTCTTTTTTATTCCATGTTTTATTTGTCCTTGTAAAAACCTGGTACCTACATTTCCTACAGAAAAACCACATAAGTCTGGTGAGCTCATTTCTACTACACTACACCCCCCCAGTTTTTTGCCAGTTCAAATTTGCAATCATTAGCCCCAACCGACTCTGACCCATTTGATATCAAATTAGTTAATTTTTTCTGATTTTGCTCATCTCCCTCTGAGGCCACGAAACACTTAATACGTATGCATCTTTTTTCAACTTTTTTTCACATATGTAGTACTACTCCCACAAGACTACCTAAAAAACTCTTTCATGTGTAAAATCTGTGGAGTTCCCCTTTGACTCAGCCACAAATGGGCATATTTGCAAGGTGAGGTGCCTGGGGACCCAACACATCCAGCGTTGGCTCCATCCTTCCTTTCCCTCTCCCTCTCTCTTCCTTCTCTCTTCCCTCTCTCTCTCTCTAAGGCTGGTGACAGCCAGGTCACTGTGAATGCTTGAGTTGTTCAGGGTCCAATCTTCAGGTCTCCAGAGGTGCTCCATGTATTCACTGAGGTGTTCATAATTCACCCGTTCGTATCACAATGCTAATTTCCCCTCTATTTGACTCCCACTCCGCCACTCGTACAACTGACCACAGAACATGGATCTATCTTCGTTTTTTTCACAGAGTCGTTTGACTAAGCTCTCACACACCATACCTCAGACAAGTTATTCACAACAAATAAGTTAAACTACACATCTCCAGGCTGTTGTACCAGTTATTTCATGTTTGACCCACAGAGTCACTGATTTACACCAGCGTCAATTCAACCCAGCATGTTTTATTAGTTTTTTTAATTAAACTGCAGCTCAAAGAAATGGGCGAAAAATACTAAAAAGTTCAACTTTATTCACATTTGTAAAACTTCAATTTGATCTGTATAAAAAGTGGATGATGATGGTGTGTTTTCTGTTGCCTTGTTTTGGAATGAAGGCATATCCATTGGGGCTGTTCCAATATTGAACCACATGCCAGAAAAATATATATGGTCCCTTCACATAAATACCAAATGAATGTTTTGCTATTCAAATGCCTAGTTCTCAAACATATATAACTGACAGGGGAAGGTAATAGATGCACTCCACCTTCTAATTACCATTTGTCCTTATTCTATATTTTACATTTAGATTTTTCTTCCATCTTTATTGACTTTGGCATTAACGTCTAACAACTATGACTCTAAATAGAATATATTGCTTGGGGTATGTGAGTGACTTTTATCCTCTTGCGTGGTTTAAGGATTCTAAAACTTTTTTTAATTAAAGGTGCACGTATACATTTTGCAAAAAGACAGACTACTGACGGCCTCTTGACGTAGATTTGTCAATTTGGGGTTCTTTTGTTCTTTTTTTTGTGTTGTTTTTTGTCTCTGTCAACCAATATCAGAGATCCTCATATATATTATCTACAACTACACACCTTTATTAAGAAAGTACAAATAATGTGAATTAATGTACATTTCCATTCACTGTTATGTGGATACTAGCAGTTGGGCCAATGGATAACAGTGGTGGGACTAATTCTTCAGTCAGGTACCATGAAATGTTTGCAGACACTTCACTCAATAGTACCGTAAACAAGAGTTTTAAATACAAAAACCATAAAGATTGAACTGTTTAGTCATAAAATAGTCTGTGTTGCAAAGTACATACTGTATTTTAGTAATATGTAATGAAGTCATTCTGATGCGGTGTGCAGTACGTCTAAATGCGTTAGCTAAAGCCAATCAAACCTGTGTGTGTGTGTGTTTGTGTGTGCGTGTCAATGTGTATAGAGTGGTGTGGAAGCCCGGGCCTCATGACAGATCAGGGCATTCAGGCCAGTGACATTCCTCCAGAGCCCCAGATGCATCATGGGCCAGCAGTGTGAAAAATGCCGGTCGGCCTGATCCACTCAGCCGCAGATGAATGGAGCGCTCGGTGCACTCACCCGTAGATGAATGGAGTGATCTGTCTTGTCAGCGGAGGTCGACGAAGAGGTTACAGTATCCAGCCAATACCTGTGTGTGTGTGTGTGTGTGTGTGTGTGTGTGTGTGTGTGTGTGTGTGTGTGTGTGTGCACATACACGTTTATTTTTATATCAGCAAATGCCCTCACAATGATAGTAATCTGAGATAAAGACGATGAACACATACACATAACCATACAATTTAGGTATGGTTTTAATGGTCATCCCTCAAGAGCAGCTTGGGAATAGGTGTGTTCACGGCTTTTTTTTTTTTTCACCTGCTCAAGATAAATGTTTCGGGCATTAACTGGCAAATATACACACACGTATACATATATGAAAAAAATCATATCTGTAAAAGTTGTTTGCAGGTAACATTTGATTTTTTACCAACCATGACCACATCTATAGATATTTTATATTTCATGCATTATCTATTCATATACTAGTCATGTCTAGTTAACTACTTAATTGCTTCAAGCTAAAATATGATCATAAGAGTCATAAGAATAAACTCTGTTAGATACCTCATTAAGGAAAGAGGAGTTAGAGTTATTTTTGCTAGCTCAGAGACCTTTACTTTCCCTCTTTGATAAAGTTGTATTGAATGACATGGAACAAAAAAGCAGCGAGTAAACAAAACATTAGAAACAAAAGTCGCCCCGGAAGCAACTGTGTCTAACTAGAGCTAGCCTGGTCGGCTAACATGAATGGCTCTAGCCTTGTCAGTGTAGTTAATATCATCGCACGCCTAGGACCAAATATTAAGGACACAAGGATTAATTTAATTGTACCACCTCCTGGTGTGGCCAAGCCTTTAGTCTTTATTTCACTTAATAGTGCTGCTTACAGGCAAAAGCAGCATGAGTACTGTGCTTCCCCAGCAGTGGACTTAATGTTTCAACTCTCCGGGCTCATTTAGCTGTGCGGAAAAAGACAGAAACTAATCAAACTCCCCACTGGAATCTGAATGTGTCCGTCAGTGGTGGAAAAAAGGAATAATTAACCTCCAGCAGCTGGATGTGCATTGCCATTGATTAATACATGGTTATGAAAATGAAATTTAGCAAAGTACTCCTTCAAAATGTAAAAGATGGAAGTAAAGGTGGGGAGAGGACAAAGCCTGGGATAGGTACGAGTATGGGTGGCGTTTAGGTTAAGGAATAAGGTTATAAAAAGCTAAGACAAAAGCATGTTTGTGTGCTTTATACTTTATGCGATCATCAGTGTTGTCTTTATTTCTTAGTTTGTATGTGTTTGTGTGGTTGTAGTGTTTCAGGAGTCTCCCATACACATGCAAGCAAACACACCCGCACACATACACAGACACACACACACACACACACACACACACACACACAAACAGGGCTCTCATCAAACACTGCTCTGGCATCCCAGAGTTTGTCACACACATGCACACACACACACTAACACACACACACACACACACACGCATGCACTCACACACGAACACACAAACGCATCTCCTCAGCCATCAGCCCAGGGCTCCGGCGCCCCGAGCAGTGGCTCTGACACGTCTATATGTTTTTCCACCTGACCTTTTGCCGTCCTTTCTGCCACAGCACGTAAACCATAAGCTGATATATGAAGGCAATTTTTAGCGGTGCCACTTGTATCTGAGTGATTGCGTATGCTTTACATTTGGGGCGCCTGCCACCTTGCCACCCCACCTCCTCCAGATCTCTCTATTCGGATAGTGTGGTGTGCGGTTGAGGAGGCAGAGAAAAGGAGGGGGACAGCGAGGATGAAAGGATGGGATGTCAAATGGACACATCTATCTACTCTGGGGGCAAGGAGTCTGCTGTGTGATAGCCCTTCACTTGGCCGGGCAGAACTTAAGAGGTTTTATGAGAAGACAGGTCTGACTACACTGACTACATTTTCCAAACATCCGTGCTTGACTAAGATTCCTTTTTTTAAATTTTAATTTCATATTTTAAATCAATATGAATAGTCTTTGTTCAGCATTTTTCTTTGAGGGGGCCCTTTGCAGTCAAATGGAAACTGGAGGCTATTTGTTTACATTATATGTTTTTTTTCTGGGGATACATTAGACATTAAGTTATCTGACGACTATCTGAGGGTAGAAACGATGAATATATCTTACGTACATTTTCATTTGACAAAAAAAATGGCTCATATACATGAATGTATTTTGTGTGTTGCACAAGACTAGAAATATAATTGATAAGTTATACCCACACCATAAACAGTGGCCTGCTTCATTTATGGTTGAATGAGAGTACTGTGGTTGACACAAATGTCCTCTGGTCAACTATGCTCAATTCATAGAAAATTGTTTGAGTTCAAAGGGCACTTGTTCCATTTAATCGAAGGGGATAATATTCCTTTATGTTGTTCATATGATACGGTTTTTTTTTAGATATGATTTCAGCATCATGCACTGTTCAAATAGCCTGGTGCAGAATTCCATGTTTTACATATTTCAAGGTAATATTGAGCCTAATGGGATTTCCACAAGCCCTGTATTAACATTGTAGGATTGTGATTTAATTAAATTAAACAGTTTTCTATAAAATGGAAAAACAGCTACAAACAATTTGTGTTGGAGGGCTAGATTTGGCCTAGGGAACCCGAGACCCTACTGGTCTCATGAACTGGTCTCGTTTACGTGACAAATCTTTATATATGGCCAAACCTCCCATTGAAGAACCTCATTTTGACCCACAATGGCTCAGCATATGATATTGCTGATCTGATCTTTCATGGTGGTAATTAAAAACCCATAGCCAGAATATAAGGGGAAACTGAGCAAAATATTGAGTGAATGTGAAGCCCTGGGAAAAACATCAGCGTCTGAACATTTCATTCAATTTTGTAAGGACCACTAATTTGTCTAAGACGGCTTACCTGCTTAACTGATAGTATCAGAGACATCAACACTGAAGGAAGGAATGAATGCCTACATTTAGTGATTTAACATAGAGCTACATTCATGGTTGTGGGCCACAGGTACAATTGCAAAATGTTTTGGATACATTTTGAGGGGCATGTGTCTTATCACATGTTTCCATTCCATGTTCCTAATGAATTCTAAGACTCTACAGTCCTATGGCCTGCTAGTGACAATGGCGATCAGTTCACATGAGATGAATTTGTGGTTTTACTCAAAGTAAATGGGATATCTGCTCCATGTTACGACTGGTCTTGCAGAGTTGATTTCTGCAGACATCTGAAGACCCCTTGAAAGCATCCATCCTTGACACATTAGTGCTTGTGTCATTATTACTGAGGACAAGTCTGTGCAGGTCTAACCTAACTTATAAAAGTTGTTTTATAAATGCCTTATTTTCTCCTTACATACACTTTACAAAGCTCAGTTTTGTCCATGAACTGTAACATGATTCAATTATAATACACCATTTTTAAATGTCTTCTTGATTTTTTCATACTGAATTTACAATACATTTATATTTTAGACTTTTAAAGCAGCTACTTTGTAAAATGTCAGCACCATATGGCCTTGAAAAGCCTCTGCTCCCTAGTCCTCAGTCCCTTTTAAGGCCGGTGATGAGGACTGTTTGATTAGCATTAGTTCATGTTCCAGTAATGGACTGAGGCATTAGCTCGTTAGCATTTCAACTCGTGTTTGAATAGGCGGGCAATGTCCCCCTTTAGGCCCTGATCGCATGCTCGCTTGTTAGCATGGACTTATGATATGGGAGCGATATGGCATTAGGCCATGTTACATTACCACAACGCAATGACACTTGTTAGCTTATTAGCATAACCCCCTATTAGATGGACAAGAGGGTGTGCAGTGCATTAGCCCGTGTTACAGTAGCCTAATGGAAAGCCTCTGTTAGCTTGTTAGCATGCTAAACAGGTAGGGGTCTGTGAGTGGCATTAAAGCCTGTTTAAGAGCACTGGAACAAGCAGTGCTCGCTAGTTATCATATTCTCAAGAAGCGTTTGTGTGTGTGTGCTGTGTGTATGTCTGCGTGTGTGTGTGTGTGTGTCTTTCCTTCAACACTTTTCAATTACAGCTGCTCATTGTCAGGTTGTAAAAGGCTGGGTCAGCTGGCTGGAGTTCTGCCTTTGAACATGGAGCTGACGTCCCTACAAAGGCATCATTAGAGAGGCTCGGCCCAGCAAGAGGCGCCCTCACTTCGCTATCATCCCCGAGGAAACAATTCAATAATGTGCCAAAGATGGAAAAAATTAACAATGTATTTTTTTTTTTTTTTAGAAAAACTTACAAGAGGAAATAAAAAAAATTCAGTCTAATCCTCTCTTTTATTTCCCCTGCTCGGTTTTGTGCCCTTTCATAATCCCTCATTTGATTTTTTTTCTTTTTCTTTTATCATTAATTTTTAGACACATAAATATGTTGAAGCAAGTTTGAAAAGGCATTTCTCATTTTCTCTTGATCTAAATATTCAGTGACATCCCCGCCCGTACACCAAGAAAGAAAGAAAGGCTTTTTTTTTCTTAACGAGGTTAGAGGGAATACAAACACTACTGGTGTTGCTAATTACAATGGGAGATTGAGAAATGGAGAGAAAAAAAATACAAAGAACATTAATGCATTTTCAATGTGATTTGCATTTTGATTCCAAGTTGTATTTTATACAACACGTCTTTTTCTTCCCTTTTGCCATACCTTATTCTCTGGTTCTCTCTAATATCTTCCAGGATCAAAGGCTTCCACTGGGTTTCTCTCATCTCGC
Organism: Hippoglossus hippoglossus; assembly: GCF_009819705.1. Lineage (NCBI taxonomy): Eukaryota > Metazoa > Chordata > Actinopteri > Pleuronectiformes > Pleuronectidae > Hippoglossus > Hippoglossus hippoglossus. The sequence continues at coordinate 22,050,348 of NC_047165.1, read as the reverse complement.
TTTCCTCCGAGCATTGTTTGCCTCCCAGGACCACAGCAGCACGAGTTTTGCACCAATGCCAAATTTGTACAGGAGGGAGAATTAGCTATTTCTGGACTCATTTGACATCAAAAAGGGGAAGATCCACAGAGGGCAGAGATAAAAAGAATGGCCTATTCTGACCGACAGTAACCTACAATATACTTTATTTCAAATTCCATATCACAAATAAAAGTTTGGACCCATTGAACTATTTTATCTTTACAATGAGATAGATTGACATTTTTAGTTTTACTGACATTGCAGGGGTGTGATGGAGACTCTGTTATCCAAGAGTATAACCTACTTCAGCTGCTTTCAGACACGCATTGAACTCCGGAGATTCTCAGCACTTTCGCCAGAGGAGGTGCACGTGTAAACGCGAATGTCTGAGTGACAGCCTCTGGATTATCTGCAGACTTTTTCCGCATGACCCCCTACTATAAAGTCTGCAGAAAGTCGGGAGAATCAGATGTGAGAACGTGTGAAGACATCAGCCTTCTCTAACAACACACCAACTTTCTCTGGTCTTCTGAAAATGATTTGTTGCTTTGTGGACATTTATTGACATGTCTGAATAATAGTTTATGTTGTATTGGATGTTATTTCCAACACCTTCTTCTTAAGTTGCAATACATTATGGATCGGTGACATTACATCCACCAAAGTAACGAGGTCCCAGATGGTCTGGGCCCAGGGGGTGGATCAGGGAATTGTATTGTTTTTTCACTTCCTTCATTGCAAGAGGTCATTTTTTAAAATTTGTTTATTTATTTATTTAACACTTTCCTTTGTTTCTCAGGGAATAATCAACGGATCTTGATGAAAGATCAGGCATATGTAGGGGACTGATATTTATAAGTGTGTGCAATTTGATCCAGGAATTTAAATGTTTAAAGGTGACTGTTCGGCCTTGACAGAACTATATGCTCTCTCCTGAGTTAACATTTTGTCTTGATGTCCCAGCCACTGATGCCTGTGGTTTTCTGACGTAAACAGATGTGCCACTGCATGAGTGAAATTTGTTAACACAGTTCCCCTTTCCCTACAACTACCAGATAAACAATGATGATTTAATTGTAAAAGAAAAACTGAAAAATGAATAGCAGAGAAATGAAACTTCTCTTGGGTCTGAAAACCCTGCTTTGTCAGGCTCTGATTAAAAGTACACCTTTTCACAAGTTCACAATGCTCTTCTATTGCTAATGACTGGAGCGTAAGCATTACCTGTCTACAGTGGGAATATTAAATCTCTGTGGAGACAGATAGCATAATGTCTTAATGAAAACTTCATTAAGATGGAGGATAATTACTGTGTCCTTAACGATGCACTCGCTGTGCTTTTAAATAATTGAGGTGCTCAACTTTTGATGTGTTTGTACTGCAGTAATTTCATCATGCAGACTTCATCTGAGATAGACCAGCTTCAGTGCGTGATGCATGTGTGTGTGTGTGTATGTGCATAATCGAATACCTGTGAATCTGAGTGCTGTTTTCTAATTGTTACGTTGGAGCCATGCTAGCAACATAGCTTTGGAGAGGGCAATGTTGGTCAGTTGGTCACATCAACACTTTGTTGCAAAGTATTCACAGACATTGTTGTTCACCAGAGGATGCAGTGTGCACTTGTCTTCATGATCCTCTGGCTTCATGTAGCTCCATCAACAGGCAGAAATTTCAGATCCACTGTTTTCCAATTTTTGACAATTTTTTTGAATGTCAAGATGGAAGGCATTTGCAATCAGCAGGTAATAATGTCCTGGCACTCCACACCTGTACGGCTGTGTCAGCCAATACGAGCGCAAATGCAGGGTTTTCCCTGTGATTCATGTTGTTTATGGTGTAACACTGTATATACGCAAATATTTACACATTAATATGCTGAAAACTGAGACAAATAATTTAATTATAAATATGCCTGAGCGAGAATAATTAATAAATATATTATTATGTAGTACCTTGTAGTATACACTAAATATTTACTATTGAATGGCATTGACGTATCTGCTATCATTTGCAAATGAATTGCCTGTAACATTCCCACCAGTCCCACCATTGTTTCAACAGTCCCGCATCAGATTCCTCCCATTGACAGCATCACTGCAACACTAGACAGATGTTAAACATATGAACAACACTGTGTGACTGTGTTGTACACTCTTTTGTTCACTTTGCTATACACTGCCGAGGAACTGTGGGTTAAATGATCTATAACTGGATTCACATCCAGGTAACTTCTGTGGTGTTTATGTTCATTCAGTCATGAATGATTGTATTGAGCGGAAGGTTTTGTCTTCACTGTGAACACCTGCCTCTCCACTGGCCTCAGAAAGCTGCAGAGATTGCAAACAGCCAATCACTGTACCCCTGGTTCAGTGACATCACTATCAGCTACAGTCGTTAAACTATAACTAATGTGCAAATCAACCTACTTACAACAGCATTGTCCCTTTTTCCCATGAGAGAGAGAGAGAGAGAGAGAGAGAGAGAGAGAGAGAGAGAGAGAGAGAGTGTGTGCGTGTGTGTGTGTGTGGGTGTGGGTGTGTGTGTGTGTGTGTGTGTGTGTGTGTGTGTGTGTGTGCGTGTGTGTGTGTGTGTAGGTATGGGGGTTGGGGGGGCAGATAGGTCACAGCTGTTGGAGATGGGCCAATGTCATGTGGATCTCAACTAGCCTTTAGGTTACTGTGCATCTCCCACTAATCAGGTCAAAGCTGGAAGCCTTCGCTCAAAGCCTTCACCTGGCTCCATACACACGAGCACATACAACCTACTCACACTTCAAGTCATACTTCCTTCCTCTCCCACTTTTCCAACTATTCATGTCTTACCTGCACTCTACCTTCTTCACTTGTCCTCTATAGAAACCCTTATAAATCAGCTGAAAGCCAAGATGGTGAACCTTCTCTCTTTCTCCGTCTCCCCCACACACACAAACACACAGACACACACGTCACACACACATGCCACAACATATTGTTCGTCGCCACCGTCAATATGCAAATCTGCCCGCTTCTCGACTCTGCACCGCACATTATTATTTTTTTATTTTGCATTGGCTTCATTAGAGAGCAAGCGGAACCTGGGTGACAACATTAATTACAGGTGTGCGCACACACAGTGGGAGCTATTTTCTCCTGACTCAACCTAATCATCATCATCATTAATATCTTCGTCATTGCGGCCGCCGTTCCACCCCCACGAGGCCGCCACGCTGGGAGCAGACGAGGTGCTTTGAACAACATGCATGTACGACTCAACACGCAGACAGATAGTACACTGAGAGGCGCTCCAAGGTGCAACTCTTCAAGATGTGAAATGGTTAAATTGAGGAAGGGTGAGGGGGCAAGGGAGTGGGTGATGCGGATGTGTGAGGAGGGTGTGAGTGTGTGTGTGTGTGTGTGTGTGTGTGTGTGTGTGTGTGTTTGGGGTAAGGGGGAGTAGGCGCGGGTGGGGGGATAATTGCCTGGAGACGGTGCAGAAATAAGCCCTAATGGTCAGTAATCCAAGCCTGGAGAGGGCCTCTCCACAGTGCTCCACTGAATGCCGGTAATGGGCTTCCAGCTCTGTCACTTACATATGCATAGATCTTTCTCCATTAAAGCTGGTTTGAATGACAAATATGGGTGGGTGTGAAAAAAAAAATAAAAAAAAGAGGAAGAAGTGGAGCTGGGGGAAGATTTTCTCTTGGCTGGCAGTAATTTGGCAGGCGCTCAGGCCCCTATCCTTAAATCTCATTAGCTCATTGTTCACATGATGCCACCTGGGTGAAGCGCAGGGGCAAGTGGGCTGGATGGTGATTTGGTCCTGGCACTTCCTTTGTATCTCTGTGTGTGTGTGTGTGTGTGTGTGTGTGTGTGTGTGTGTGTGAGACAGCGATATTAATATTGATATTAATACTTCTCTCCATCTCTGAGCTTTGTCATCATTTCTAATCTCTGTAGGTTTTTGTTTTGAGTTTGAAACTCGTGCTCCCAAAGTGAACACTGTGTCGTGCTCAGCAGGTAATGAATGTAACCAGAAGTTACAATTATTTGGATTATTATGCAGGCTCCACTAAGTTGAAACCTAACTCTACCAGTCTCAGCACATTGTTGCTATTTCCCCTCGAACAAGGACCAGATTACATAGCCCACAAAAAAATATAGTAAATTACTCTTTGGATGTTCCCTTTGATTTTCCTCCCCTCAGACCGCCGTTAAAGATTGAGTTTCTGTAGGGAGAGTTTATTCTTTTTGTTTTAGCCATTGCTGGGATCACTTTTCATGCAAACTGCACAGTTTTCTCCCAGTTTTTCAAAACACAAAGCATGAAAGACAAGGACCAGAGGACTTTCACCTGATAAAGACCCGCAGCAGAAAGAATCACTCGTCCCATATCAGTGGAAAGAGCTTTTTTTTATTATCCACAAAAATGCTTCAGACACTAAAAATGTTTCATTTTGTTTAATGGTTTCCAAAGACAGCAAGTATGTATATATATATATATATATATATATACATATGTATGTATATATATATATATATATATACATATTTATTTATATATATATATATACATATTTATTTATATATATATACAATGCAGAATTGTAAGGCATTGCAGTTGAAAAAACCTTGACTTCATAGTGTAAAATGTTTTTGTATATTTTGTCTGTATCCCGATGTATGGAGTTTTATTATTAATTTATTATTTGACAGTCAACCTTCAATTGATTTTGCTTTTAATATAAAATGTGTGAAAATTAGATTTAAATAAAGTAGCAAAAACACATGTACAATTTAAAAGAGCACTGCAGCACAAACCTTTCCAACAGTGAACTGTGTCAAATATTTTTTAGAAGGAAACGTTTTTTAATGCCCTGAGAAATGGATTACAAGCTAAAACACAGTTCAAACAAATCTGCTTGTATAAAAAAAAAAGAAATCTGTATCTCCTATATATCAATTATTTATTTTGGCAGGTTTCTTTGTGTGTATTGTTAAATAAATTCCGAGTCTGTGCTCTGCTAGTAACTGTGCTATGAAGCCTGGGGTTGTAGAGGTTGTTGGGAGCCAAAGTCAAAGTTTTGACTGAGGCCAATTAAGATTTCATTAAACACTGTGAAGTTCACACTCTTGAACCCAACAACAAAAGCAGTTTTGGTCATGGACAGACAGGAGGTGATCCAATGCAGGCCATATGTGAGTGTGTATGTGTGTTTTTGTCTGGTTTGGAGTGTTGAGGAAGTGATACCGAGGTCTATTGGGGCCACAGAGGGATGGGTACTGGGGGCGGAGGAGCCATCATAATGGGAAGCAGCAGTCCCGCAAACGCCCCCCCCCCCCCCATCCCACCACCACCACCACCCCTGCCTAGCCTCCCCATCCTCCCGAGCAGCCAGATGGCATACACTCAAATCCCCAGTGGAGGAAGTAACGCGCACGCACGCACACACACACACACACACACACACACACACACACACACACACACACACACACACACACACACACACACAGGGGCGTATCTCAACACAAACACTGCGAGTCTCACAGTGCACAAGTGCTCATATTTAGAAGACGTCCCAATTCAGTTTAAAAAACGTGATCAGCTACAAATCACCTGCTTTGTGAAGCAAATTCAGACGCTTCTCCATGACAGACGTCCTTCTGCTTTAACGTGCTCTGCTGAATGTATGTTATGGCCGGCTATTTCATCCCTGATAACGCCAGGCCTCATGCTGTCATTGAAACGTGTCACCATATGGGTGCGGGGACACTTAGGGGATGCATCACTTTTGTGAGGTTTTTGTGACTTGATGTCTTAGGCCTGTTTCTAGACCAAACGCATCATTCTCCAAGACCATAAAAAGGGAATCTGCACCAAGCTCGGGTTTTGTGTGTGTGTGTGTCTGTGCCAAGTGCAGAAGTTCAAGGACATACACGCCCTGACATGCAGGAATAAATGTACCTGGATCGCAAGATAAAACGCTTCATATTTCACTATTGCTTCTCTAAGTGCTGGAACTCTAATAGGAAAGATGGTTTTATATGATATGAATATGTGAATATGAGTGGCATGACTTTGTTTTCCATTTGTGTATGTGTGTGTGTGTGTGTGTGTGTGTGTGCATTTGCATGTGAGTGTCTGTAGATGTGTGTCCTGATGCTCGTGACAGATTTGTTCATAAAGATATTTGTGTGCTACACACACACACACACATGGAGAGAGAGAGAGAGAAAGAGAGAGAGAGAGAGAGAAGGCACCAGTAGTAATAGATATCCAATAGCTGGAAGCTGTGGAAGGGTCCTACTACATCTGTCAGCGCTGCCTGGCAAAGGCACGGCAAGTTCAGATGTTATCGCCACAAACGGCTGCATCAAAAGATTTAGTGTCCCCGCCATCCCTCCCTCCCACCCCAAGGTGGGCTGTGTGGCGCAGTCCGCCGGGCAAACACAACAACAAGGAGGGGACGCAGAAGAAAGACGGCAGGCGGGGGACAGATAAGACGGAAGCAACAGCAGTATCAGCCGGGAGGGGGTTTAGGTGGAGGACGAGGAGGGAACTGGAACGAGAAGGGGTGGAGGGAGCAAAGAATAAGAGGCACAGTGGCTCCCCTTCTTCACCTCTTCATGAGCCGCACTTGAGAGACTATGGGCTCAGGATGATGGGTTTTACAAATATCTGACTATTCAAGCTACTTGGGAAGTATATATGTTCAACCATAATACAAATCCTAAAAAAAAAAAAGTCTTTAGACCGTCTTCAGTACTAATTGTGATGTAGCTGAATTGTATCTGAGCACATTTAAGATAAAAGGCATATGTTAATGGCATGTTTAAATGCAGCCTTTGAGCTGCCAACCCAAATAAGTGAGCACTGACCTCTGTGTTGCCATTCATGCCTATTCATGAGTGTGAAAGAAGAGACAGCTCTTTCAGAGCAACCAAAGGCAGGAAGACGTCTGGAAAAGAAAAAAATCTTGCGGTGACCTGTTAGCTGAATGGTTAGAGCACATGTATGGCCTGTTTCACTCCTGCATGTCCAGAGTGTTTAATGCATGTCATTCCCCTTTGTTTCCTGTCTCTCTGCACTGTCTATGTCTGAAGCAGTTTTCAGACCCTATCTGCCTTTCACATATGAACAATGAAGCAGGAAAATCTCCAGATCGCTCAGGTGAGAAGTGGCACCTGGGCAGAGCAGGAGTAAATGTAACGTATAAACTCCGCTGTGGAGGTCACGTGTTTTTGTTTACAGCACATCAACGCCAGCCAATATCACCGAAAAACTTTAGAATCTTGTTGTCTTTCCAAGTCGACATCTTTGTCAGCTTCTTCACGTTGTATCGCCTCTCTATTTCAACTTGAAATATTTGTTCTTTTTGGTTTTTCAGTTGTGCATCTGTTGCAAGTTAGAAATGTCATCAACACGCGCACTCGGAATGTCCGCAGTTCAGTGCATGGCTGAAAGCAGCTTATTAAAGGGACAGTTCACCCAAAAAGTATCTACTCACCCCTGTGCCGATGGTGGGGTGGGTCCAAGTGTTTGAGTCCACAAAACACTTTTGGAGTTTCAGGGGTAAACAGTGTAGCTGATTAGTAACTTCATCTTCAGCAGACACTTATTACTGTTATATTTTTCTGTTATTTTATTACGTCTGAAGAAGGACTCACCATTGACTTCAATTGGATTGGATTCTGCTCTAACAAAGTTTACCCCGAGACTGCTGACGTGTTTTGTGGACTCAAACACTTCACCCACCCCACATCGGCATAGGGGTGGGTAGATAATGAGTGAATTTTCATTTTTGGATGAATTATTCCTTTAAAGTGATGTTCACCGACAGCTGATCTTTTTCCTGAGTTCACTCAGAGAGAGAAACCATATTTCTTTATCCTGACCCATTCATTTAAAATTCAAAAAAAGGATGATAAGTGTCTGAAACATAATTTTACTGCTCAGTAAACAATAATCTGTTGAGTGGTGATATGTTGGAAGAAATGAATGAGTGAATGACTCAGTCTGATATGACAGGCAGGAAGGCAGCGTAGATGAAAAGAAGAACAGCTTCAGATGCTCTATTTTCCGTCAATGACACTGACTGGATTATCCTTGTGAAGTACAGTTAGTTAAATTGTTTAAGTGATTGGCTGTGTGTGTCCCAAAACCTGAGAACAAGTAGAGCTTAAAGAATTTCAAAGAAAGGGGGCATTGAATACCCGCCTGCGTTGCAGTCTGACATTGTTATTTAGGTTTGAACGTCCCTTTAAATTTACTTTAGCCTGGCATGAATCAGGGATGAGGGGAACCAAAGGAAGGGGAGGTGTGAGGAAGGGCTCTTATTTCTGTCCCTGTGGGTCAGCTGCTAATCACAACTCTCTGGAGACCCCCACTTCCCCACATCCTCACCCAAACACCCCCCCCCCCCCCCCTTCCACCCACCCAAACCCACACACACACATCTGAGACACTGATTCCTCTGCTCTTGAATAACCTCACCGGGGGCGAGTGACAAGTCGTAGCGGGGGGGTGCTGGGGCAAAATCACCCACTTTATTGGGGGGGGGGGGGGGTTGTCTTTTGAAGCCTTCCTCGCTTAACTGCCACACAGCTACGGGGCTGTCGGCTTGCAGAGTATTTCTCCTGGATGTGTGTGTTAAAAGACCCTCCTGTGGAGAGAGAGAGAGAGAGAGAGAGAGAGAGAGAGAGAGAGAGCGAGGAGAGAGAGAGAGAGAGGGAGAGAGGGAGAGAGGGAGAGCGGTAGCCCTGATTAAATGCTGGAGCTGTCATGCCTGCGAGCCAGCCAGGAGATTAATATCGGCGTAACCTGTTACTTAATTCATTATGGGGATACAGGCTAATTTGATTTGATATTATTTTAATAAAGTTCTGTGATATCCAAGATTGTTTCAGGCTATCAAAATAATTTTCCAGTTATTACAGTTCGTCAGGCAGGTCCCTTTGATAGCAGTGGTTGGCCAGGCCTGTCCTGAATACATTACAACCCCCCGTTCCCTCTCTCTACACACACACACACACACACACACACACACACATACACACACACAGAAATTCACACACTTTTTCCTGAATCTAATTCTCACACGCGTACACACACACACGCGTACACACACACACACGCACGTACACACACACACACACACACACACAAACACACACACACACACACACACACACACACACACACACACACACACAAACACACACACACACACACATACACACACACACACACAATTCCTCTTCTCTCCAAAATCTATCAATTCCTCATTTTTATTTTTTCCTTTTTCAGCTTCCTGATTCTCATCCATTTTCTCCACAGTTATCCTTAAAAAATAAAATTTGTAGAAGTGGACCAAATAATATTCCTAAAATAAACAAGAAGAGATAGCTGAAGTGGAGAATAACAAGAAAGTAAAAGAGGTGGAAGAAGTGCTGGCCTTAGGTTTACAGAGTCAAGCCTACTAACTCCCAGCTTTTACACGGGCGATCCATTCATGTGTTCATGGGCGTATCAACATTGACAAACACTATTTTCTAATAGGTAAAATCGTATTTCATAGTAGATCTACACACACCACATTGATACAGTCAGCCTCTCTCTCTCTTTCCATCTAGCGCCGACACACACTCTCACATCGACAACAGACTCGTCTTTTTTTGCATACAGTGTGCGGAAGTGAGATCCAATCACCAGTGGTCACAAGAGACACATATTAATGTCAGAGGTGAACAGACCAACTTCACAAGTGGACACAACTTTCCACTGATCATATCTCTCAGGATGGATGTTACTCCCAGGTGTGAAGAGGACCAAGGTCCTTCGACTGGTTGCCAAAAGTTTAAAGACCCACATTCACTTTCATTTGGCTGGCAACCCCCACACCCCACATGTATTTATTGAGACAGAAATTAACCAAATTCAATTTGAAAACAATTTCTATTGAATGCTTGCAGGCGCTTACGGTCTACCATGCACATTGTATGAGTAAACTATCATTATCTAATTAAATTATGTTTAACACGTTTAAATACGTTTTTTTTCTCAGGATATTTGAGGGGGGCCGGGCCCCAGTGACCCATACTAACATGCGTATGGTTGACCAAGTCAGGCTGACCTGTTTTTACCACTTGGCTATACCATGACCTGGATGACTGAGAATCTCCTCAGACATATGATCACATGATCTCCGCAGTGGAGTTAATACAGCACTTCCTGCCCCTGTCTGCTGCGCCCGGCTGCTCCACCTCTCACCTGAATAACACAGAGGATTTGATGTTGTTGTGAACGTGTATGTGCCGAAAACCTCCAACTCAGTTGTGCATGTGTGAAAGGCAGACTGCGGTTAAAGTCCTTAGCCAATTCTCCAGATTTTACCAGGAGGTCATGTCTGAAAACAGCTTAAGATCCAGAAAGTCTACAGTTTACGTTAAGATCATGTATCAGTCTCTCTGGCATGTTTTCACAAATCAAAGTAAATGCCACAGAAATAGCATCACACCGTTGTCAGTACAAAGTGCTCTAATGGGATTATGCGTTCGCACATGTTAAATTTGCTTCTTCATTGCAAAACTTATCATATTTCATTATATTGCGGGCAAAAGTTAGGCAAGGTTCAACTTTTCCGCTGGACGACAGGTCTTTTTTTTTTTTGACAAAGCCCTTTGTGGTGGCACCCCGCTGTGTCCGACTGAGAAGGACTGTGATTGTCACACACTGTTGCTGACTGTCTGAACATGGCCTAACTACCTCCAGTGGATCCTGACTAGTTCTTCTGAGTGATCTCCCACAACGCCAACTACAGCGGGTTGCATTCCCACTGGCCTAACAAAATGATTTTCGTTGTATCTAAGGAAATAAATAACACCACGTCCGAGGCTCTGTCAGTGACTGTGAGAAGAAGTGGGTCCTGCCCGAGCCTTGGTGGATGTAAAGCCCAGTAGCCTCTCCTGACCACGGCAGGCTAGTGGGAGCAGGGCCGTGTGTCAGCTGCCATTACCGAGAACTATGAACCTACAGCTGTGCACTGTGGACGAGCATCCTCTTCCTTGTTTGTGCCATAAAACAATCTACCCTTGTGCCATTAAAAAACAAATCCGGTGCATTTACCACTAAATCTGTCGTCGTGCAACATGGTATATGATCGAGGTTGCCAACCTTACTAATGATAGTCTCTTCACGATGACACTACTAATGTCTCAGCATAAATATTGTAGAGTTTTATCGATGTTAAAATACGCCACGAAGCTCCTTTAATCAAAGCTTGCTCTGACTCTGTAGATCCGTTTTACTTTCTGCCTCTCTTTTCTCCCATCACCAGTGTCATCCATTCATTATTAAAGCTCCCCTCGCCCCATCTCTCCTGTGTTCTGCTCTATTAGAAACCCGTGTATCAGCTGCTCCAGGCCATAGAGGGACAGAGGAAAGGGGGGGATGAAATGAAGACATGTTCGGCTCTTCGCAGGGGGGCGTGTAAGTCGCCTGTCAGCCTGTAATCACTGTGTCCGCGACTCTGTATGCTAATGCATCCCTCCATACTGCTGACTAGGACATGCAATATAAATGAAGTTTGTTGGACTGCACAAGGACTGAGTTGAATAAAAGATCAGGGTCCTGAGGAGATTTGGGGCTGTTATTAGCCATGTGGAACCTCAGGACCACACTGCCAGAGACCTAATGTTGTAATGAAGGCCTTTTTACATGGAAATTGGCATCTTTATCCCTGTCAGAGAAGGATTAGTATGACTGTGGCAACATTGCACGTTAGTGAATCGGGTGAACGCGAGCTTAGGAGGCAATGCATTGAAAATGTGTCAGGTGGACGCTAAACAAGTGTCCGTTCATTTCTGTGTGATCACGTTCGAGTTAATATTGTGATTTCCATAAAGGAGAAGCTGTTGATTCATACAACTGAAAAAATTGTGAGTGTTTTGCATTCATTACCTCTCCCAACACTCTCCTATGGGGAATTGAATCATGGCAGTTTAAAGCCATCATAATGTGGAAGTTTGTGCATCACAGAGACGCAAGCCTTCCCACTTAGTGTTATGCTGTGAGTGATGTAAATGATGCTGAGATTTTCTGTACTCTTTTTGCAAGCTTCGAGAGACATTAAATTATTGAAACTAATGCAGTGCCCTTGGCCTGTGGTAATCAATGGCGGCTGGTTTAATACGTGGGCGCCAGGGTGCCGCCCCCCCCTCCAACATCCTGAGACAAAAAAGCCTTTGTAAAAATGCTAAACATAATTTAATTACACAATAATGTAATACAATGTTTTTGGCCTAAATGTCCTCTGATATCTTCCTAAGAGGTTCACTCACGGACCGTCAGACGTGCTCATGTCCGCCAGCTTAGCCAATTCCGGTGGACTTTTAGTCTAAAAACAAGGTGAAAATGACCTCGTTTCAGGTTGAATATGGATGTCTGGGCTTGTGGACACTTGGATGACACCACACGAGCAGCATGGAGGCATGTTATGTTTTTTCTGTTGTTTTATTACCTCTGAAGAAAGACTCACCATTGACTTCAATTGTATTGGATTCTGGTCTAACAAAGTTTACCCCTGAGACTCCAGAAGTGTTTTGTGGACTCAAACACTTCACCCACCCCTCCATCGGCACAGTGGTGAGTAGATAATGAGTGAATACAATTTTTCGGTGAACTGTCCCTTTAAGCCCCCCAAAAAATGTTTCAATGAAACATTCAGCCTATTCCTTTGTGAAAACCACCCCAGTCTATGGGATGGTTCTGCCCTCATCTAAGCCAGCCCTAAGTATAAGCTTTATCAAAGAAGAAAGTTTTTTACGTCCAACCATAACAGTCAAGAGGGTGTGTGCCCCTTAAACCACGTGTGGGAGCTGGTGGCTGGGGCTCTAACCTTCAGTGACGGCAGACACAACAGTTCCTCTCTGCAGCAGCTGCTGATTAAATGCCTTTCTTATGTTCCAATCTCACTCAGTCACTTTATCACTTATATTTTTACTCTGTAAGGACTGAGACTTAATGTGTGGTTACAAGTACCCGATAGGAAACGGTTTAGGTGAAAGTTCAAGTACAAAAAATGGATATATGCGATTTATTACGTCCACCCGTGATCATGATACACACAGGCACTACAGTGTAAATGTATGATGCCATGGGGTGTGTTAAAGATTAGGTGTGATAAAAGAGACTTGGGGGTCAGTGGCCCTCTCTGTCCTGTTGGGCTCACTATGAAAACATACGTGCTCCTTTGTGGATATTTGGAAAATGTGGAAACATTTTGCTCGGCGCTGAGTTAGAGTTTCGAGGTTACGGCCTTCAGTCCCACAGGGGTTCTGAGAAGGGGCAGGTGTGAGTGTGAGTGTGAATGTGTGTGTGTGTGTGTGTGTGTGTGTGTGTGTGTGTGTGTGTGTGTGTGTGTGTGTGTGTGTGTGTGTGTGCATGCATGTGTGTGTCTGTGCTCAATTATTTTAGTACGCATTTTTCTTCGCATCTACTTGTCTAAATATGTTGCATGTGTTTGGTTTGTCTTCTTTATGTGATTGTTCCCTGCGCTCACTTTAATACATAAACAGTGTGTGAATATGTGTCTGTGCTCTGAGGTCATGTGTATGTGTCCATACCTGTGCATGTGCACTGAATTTCTAATAAGTGAATATTACTAACAATATATTGACATATTTATATAGCCCTGTGTGTGCTTTGTGTAATGGTTGTTTGGTGAAATTTGAATTTAACTTCACCCTGAAAGTGAAATAAGCAGCAGCAGGTAAGTTTCAGTGTTTCTAAATGCTAAATATAATCCAGTGCATTTATATGTAGGTCAATTTACTTGTTACCTTATTGATATAGAGATGATAAGTCTGAAAAAAATTGTTTTTGTTAGAGCTATAACCAGTGGTCACTGACCTTGTGTGCCTGTGAAAAGAAAAAAAACACAGTCTGGTTGGGTCTCCATGTTTGGTTTCAGGTGTCAAGAAGTTGTTAGCAGTTCCACCTGTCACACATTTCCCCTCTTAACCTTTCACATGGTTCCATTTAAATGAAAGGGTCAAATTATCCACTGCTTCACAAAAAACAATGGAGGAAGATTAAAGTCCAAAAAAAGAATCATAATTTGTATATCAGAGCCCCCCCCCCCCCCCCCTCTCTCATTATTAAGTCACAACCCCTCAGATTTATCTCATGACCCTTTGGAGGTTTCTGATCACTAATTAACCTCTGGACATAACTAACAAACCAAATGGAAACTAAAATCCACTTTTAACAGCAGTAAAAACCTGATTAAATGTTTTTGAATCAGTATTAACATTTTATTAATCTGATTTATATAAGTCACAGGGGACATTTTACGGCACAACCAGCACTTTAACTTTAAAGGGCCTATCTGTAAGTTCTTGCTTGTAATAAATAGTCAACAGAAGTAGCTGTTAAATTGGGTTCAGCATCAAACTTTATACCTTTACTTGCCAAGAGCTGTCTCCAGTGCTGGGAAATAATGTCACTGTTAACTCTTGTTTGTTTTTATTTCTATTGCTGATTTGCTTCGACCGTAGACTGTATATACAGATGGACATCACCAGCAAAGGTCATAAATGATCGGTCTCCTCCATGTTAGTTGATGGGATGTAGGCAAAACTGAAAATCTAAATACAAATAAAATACATTTTCTCAAAGATGGGGTTTCTATCATTTATGGTAGATGTTAGTATTCATAAGTTTGGTTTTAATTCGCTATATGATGCTGTAAATTGGGGTGAAAACAGCTGAGACTGACTCACTTGGCTGAGCGCTTGTATTGGTGGAACCTCGCTACTGCAGCTCCCTCCCCGATCACTGCTGTGTTTGTGATTCTTGCTCCCAATGTGCAAGATGGCAGCGTTATTTTGGCTTCATTTCTGGAGACACATTCATCTCTATGGACAGTCTTTGGCTTATACTGATGTTAGCAGGCTAACTGGCTCGCCCTGGCCCAGCTCGTCCGTCTTGAACTATGTAGTGCTGCTTAGAGAGTGTATTATAACCTCTTGTCTTCTAATTGCTCAAAACGTATTTCAACACTGCTGCCTGTAGTTTGGGTTATGGGTTAAGTTTAGAAAAAGGTTCAAATGGACCCGGAGGGACGCAACTTTTATTTCCTTTTTTTTGATGTGGCTACAGTTCATATAAAGGAATGAATCAACTACATGTTTCAAACCATGAGACACCTTTAACAAGTTGTCCCTGTGATATCAATTTGTTCTGCCACTGTTTCTTTTCCCCATCTGTATCACCATATGTGTCTGAATCCCCCATCTTTTCTCCTTCTGTCTTTGCTTCTCTTTCTCACTGTGTTTTTTAGTTTTTCAGGGGCTCCAGTCTGAGGGTTACCAGAAGGTCAACAAATATAACAATTACTGGGGGTCAGATGTCACAGGTTTCTCTTATCCAATTTCTCAAACTCCCGCACTGAAGAGGGGGCCTCTGTTAAGCCGCTGAAGATACGATATAAACCCAATTGTTTTTACAGCCTGGCACATAATAATTATTACAGTCAAGTTATCTACGTTGCTGGAATTACGGCTATTTTTGTGGTTTTAGTGATGCTTTGTTATCAACCTATTTAAACTTACATTCAATGTTACTGTACGTAAAGGACAGAAGCAAACAATGCTTATTCTAGAAAACAAAATAGGAACACTACAATGATTGAAAAGTGTTTTTGCTCTCCAGATAAAAATTCAAAGCTTGCGCTGATTTGTGAGAGCATGAAGTGATGAGAAGAAAAATCCTAATTTGCATAACGTGATGAAGGATTAAGAAAAGCACTAACAATTTTGTTTTTCAGTGGCTCTCATTATTTATACCATCATAACAAAAAAGAGTCATTTTTGGTAAAGCGTGATTTTTGTTTGAATTGCAGTTAAATCAAGGTGCTCTGATCTTTTAAAAATATGTATATTCATGAAGACACTGACACTCATGGCAAACAAACATGGCAGATTTAGAGCAATTTTCAGAGAACAAACAGATGTTCAGATCCACTTAAGTACGCTGGGCTCTAACTGTACTTGAAACATCAAAACTTGCCTGCATCTCTGTAAAAAAAAATATAAAAACTTTGAATGCTTGGTGGAAAATATTTTTCTTATCCCCATCTGTGCTTGAAATGATAGACTCTAAACCTGTGTTATATGAGGCTGTAAAGTCGTGCCTGCCCTTTTTTCAGGGTCTGCGAAAACTACTGGCAGTTTTTATGCATTATTGTACTTTTTTGCATTTGTATTGTTGTTTCTTTTTATTCCCTCAGTGTGTGTGACAGGGCGAGGCTGGGGAGAATAAGAATGGCACAGCAATAAGCATTGAGATGGAGTTGTAAAATACATTGACAGTGTGGCTCTGGGGAGCTACTTCCTTCTCTGTGAATGACTCTCTGTCTCTGTGGTAGAAAAAAAGAACACAGCGATTTTTACCGGTGGGCTCAGTCTCCCTCTGCTCTTAAATAACTTCCCCTTTTTTTACTTTCAGAGATTACGTTCAAACCACACATCAGTGTTTTAAAATATTGATGTGGGATTTGAACACTAGAGAGGGGGAAGGGAATTATTATTGGAGTGAAATATTAACTTCCCTCTGTTCATCGTTGAACATTAGTTATTTGTCAATTTTTTTTACTGAGGATTTGTTGCTTATCTTAAATTATATTGGTTGGGTTGTATACTGTATATATATAAATACATGTGTATATTTGTATTTTGTTTGTATATATGTTTCAAAATAAAGTCCTACACTAAAGACTAGTATTTCTCTATTAAAATGCTGGTGGAACTAAGCAACAGTATTTATACTGTCGCCTTGATCAGTAGTGTTTCTTTCTTCCAAACCACATTTTTATTTTAGAAGATAGGACAAGATGGTGAATATATGTTTGAAGTTCTTCCGCACAAATTAAGTTACCAAATACCAGTAGATGTAAAGAGGTGTTAGCTGCCACCAGCAGATGTTAGGGACTTAACTTCAGTTGTGCACCTTAGTGTCATTAGGTGTTTTGGTCTTGTAAGCGACGATACAGGCCGAACTGAGGCTAAAGGTAAATCTGACTGTCTACTGGCTCGTATGTATTCATGATTATGTATGGTCATCATGTTTTACAATTAGTAATACAAGTACTTGCCTTAATGCCTGGTCATGGAAGGTTTTTTTCTTTTTTGTTACTGGTGTATGTGTGCTGGGGTATGTTTTTTTTTTTACTTGGAATTCAAGTTGTGTACCTCTGCATAAGAGATTCATAGAAAATGCTGCAAGCACATGCTGGGAGTGATGCATAAGAGAAAAGTCAGCGATTGTGTTTATTTTACAAGTTGTGGAAGATAACATATCAATCTTAATTTCAGCAGTGCTAACTTACTTCACGGTCCTCTTTATGACAACAAAAGGTTTGTTTTGCTGAACTGTAAACAGTAAACATTGCTCTTCTTTTGAGTCTTTTCATGTTTTGCTGCCCACAGTGGTACAAAATATTTACATACAAACCAAATACACCCACACTGCTTAGTTGTGATCAGTTATCACAACTATGTAGGACTACAATATGTTTGTCATATCACTACTACACAGATGACATCCAACTATACCTGACATTCCTGACAGATCCATGGTGTTGGTGTAAATCTCAGCTTTACTCTAAGACAAATCCACATGGATGGAGGATTGCCACCTTTGGCTAAACTTCTCCTAAACAGAACTCGAATGTTGCATTCGCACCGACCGCGCAATTTGTGCTGCGTGATAATTTGTGTTTATTTGCATTACTCACGTGAGTATTCGCCTGTTCTCCTCCGGAAAGAGGAGAGGAGGACTAGTGACTGCTGCTGTGTACCTGCTGTGGAAACACAGAAGGACGCCAGCAGAAGAGAGAAGAGGAGAAGTACTGGCTGAAGCAACCACAACTGCTGCAGTGTACATATTGTGAAAACGCCGGAAAAGGCCAGCGCCATTTTTTCTACTTGCGTCTCGTCAGAAAAAAATGGATGTCAAGCTCTGAGTAAATGCAGCATTACTCATTCAGGCCAATTCCTAATTTGATCACAACATCAAAGTGCCCAGTTCCTCTCTCGTCTTGAGAAACCTGGGTATCATGATCCAATGCTGTGACCCTTTTTTTGCTGACCATTAAGTATCAAATTCAAATCACAATACTTGCCTACAGAGAGACATATGGGTCTGCACCTATCGACGGAATCATTAGGACTCAGGATGTTTCTTCTCAGCCATTGCGTCAGTCCAAGGAGTGTTGTTAGGTATTTCCCTTTCACTAAACTTCCGGATGAAGTGGACTTTATGCATGAGTAAGAGAGGCTGTTGTTCTGCCTCAGATGCAGGACTGCTGAGTGAGTCCCCCCCTTGTCATACAGTAGCATGCATCAAACTAGCTCAGCTGAGCCAACCAGGTCACACCAGGGTTGAACGTCTCAGTAGCTCAGTGCTAGGCTAAGCTCCTTTAACACCCCTAAGACCCTAACATGCTTCTGTATCTGATCTCCTGTGCTTTCTTATTGAACAGATTTAGCCCTTAGGACTTACTTTAAGGTTGTCTACTGTACTGCTTTGTATAAAAACCGTGACAAGTAGTAAATATAAATATAAAGCGTTGACCTGTCACTCTTTAAGTTGATATGGTGAACTGGTTTGTTAATATTTGTTTATGAACATATTAAGCAGTAACAGACCAGCATTTTCATTTCTGTGGAATCGTGTTTCTTTTCGACTTGTCCAGTAACACCCCTTCATGTGGCTCTTTTAGCTGCTAAATTCTCCACTATGTTCACCATCTAGTCGCTAATTTTGTCTTTCTGTCATCTGGTGCTGGCATGTATGGGGTTTTTGAGCTTTTCCCCTTAAAGCAGCTTCCTGCTGCAGCTGAAAAAAGACCATGACAGCAGTGAGAATTAGCTGGACAGCAGAGCAATTATCTGAAACCCACCACAAAGCTGAGTGGAGCTGCAGATTCAGATGATAACGCTCTGTAGGGTCACTATAATGACTGACTTTAAGCCAATGACCAAGTGACAAAGCTCTACCAATAATAATACTAAAATAGGAAAGCTTATTCAAACCCAATGTATATACATAATGGAATATTATCTTTAAGACAATTAAACAGATCTAAAACGAATAAAATATTGAATCTTCCAAGCGCTTGTCTTCTTTTGTTGTGGCATTACTGTTGATGCAAACTTGTCTGTGGCTCCATCTGTAAAATTCCATCTGACTGAAACATCTTTTCCCAAAGCCACAGGGGGTTTTGAGCAAAGTTCTCTCCAAAGCTGCCACGTTCACATTATGAGTTCAGGCTTCTATGAAAGAATCATCAGACATTGGCAAGTCGTGCCCTCAATCGATAATTATGCAAGCACAGGCCTAATCAATATGTGAAATATAAAATAAGGACAAATGATAATATGGAGATTGAGCACATCTCATTTCTTCGGCAGTCAGATGAATATGTTTGAATAGCAAACATTAGAATAGCAAAGCATCCATTTGGCTTTTATGTGATGGGACCTTGCATTTTACTTGGCACACGGTTCAATATTTGAACAGTATTTACAGCCAGAGAAATAGAGAGAAAAAAGTGTTTTAACTCCAAAATTATATTGCTCGGAGTGATAGTGGTAGTAATAAAGAAGTTATTGACCAAATGATATTGATCGACAGCTCCTCAGGCAAAACGAGCCGACCTTGGTCTCCCTTGTGCCTTGCCCTCCCTCCTCCTGCCTCCCCTCTAGTCTCCTCCCCCGGAATTCAATAATATATTATTTTACACAGTTTAAAGCTGGACAACAAATTGCTGCACAGGAGAAGGTGAAGAATGGCTGGTAAATTTTTCATGGCTATTTGCCTGTAGGAATTTGGCAAGGGAGTATGTGAGGGTGATTAAAATCAAGACTCCAGTCAAGACTTGATTAGGGGTTGCCATTTAACAGAAGGCATGGCAGAGGAAGAATGAGAGGGAGAGACAGGGAAAGAAAAAGGTTAGACATAAGAAACGAAAAACTAGAGGCTATGTGCTCCTTCCTCTGCTCGGCATAAATCAGATAATGACCTTGAAGTCTTTACAGGAGAGAGGCAGCGGTAACTACATCCAAGCTCTGTCCCCTGGTTTATTCACAAGGTCAAAGGAGGGAAACAATGGCCATTGATTTGGCCCTGAAGAGGCGGGGAGAAGAGGCCGAGCTGACTGTCACATTACACTCTTAAAAATACACTTCAGCACCAGAAGGTTTGCAGTAAGTAACAGTTCTTTAAAAATGGCCACGGCTTGGCCATATGGAGTTTGGTAGCTGTTTAATTGGATAATTCCTCAATATAAGTGTTATATACTGCAATCATCCGTCATTTGGGAAAAAAGACAAGGAAAAGTGGCATGTTATAAGTGGTGTTATTGCAGTCACTGCTCTACAGCTAACATGGATTGCAGCTTTAACTTTAACAACGCCATTCTATGTGTCCATTTTGTGTCAGGTTTCAGCACACTCGACGTGCCTGGACGTGGATCAATACACCATGTATTATTTCAACATATATTTTTAAGAGTGTAAAGACCAATGGCTTGAAGCTTTGTTCAGGAGACATGGCTGATCTAAACATACAGCTGGGGGGGGGGACCAAGCAGATTGACTATCTCTTGACAGCTGCATGCCAGAAAACAATGGTCACCTTTGGCTATTCACCTGTATTCACGTGAACTATGGATCTAAGACATTGAAAAGACTTAGATGTATAAAGGAACATTGTATTGATACAAATTTTATCCATTATTGACCTATAGGGATGCAGGTCCACTTACTTAAAGCTTTCAACTATATCCCATGGCATTTGTCTGTGAATTAACCTTCAAGTCATCACTTGACCTAAGTGCCAAATTTCAGTCATAATGCCATATACTGGGGAGTGGATTGTAAGCCATCTTTACAATCCACTACTGTTACTTCTAGTGACAGCAGCAGTAATGCATATTTACATTACGCATATATTGCATGTATACTGGATAACTGCATACTTGTATTTAAGGGTGATTGCAGGCAGTACATTGTTATATGCACCAAATGCATGGCAAGGTCAAGTGTGGCTACTGAGCATGGTATGCTTGTCATGGCAGCACACACAGGGAAGGGCAGTATACACCATGGAATTCTGCCTGCCTGCAGAGGACAGTCAAAATGTTGGATGCTTTTGACAGGCCAATGGCATGGCGAGAGGAAGAGAACGAGCAATGAGTGAAACACCACAACACACGACACTAGAACAGTAAATATGGAGGAGATTTGAGCTTAAATTGTTGATTGGGAAATAGAAAACCTGCATATTCAAATGACCCAAAACTCTGGAATTCAAATAAAGATTTTATGAGCTATTGCATTTGACCTGCTGAAATAAAAGGCTGAAGCACTTGACCAATCGGGTGCTTTCACGGCTGCACGTCCCACCAGAGTGAATGAGTGAGAAATCAAAGAAATGGGGTGCAGGGGAGGGGCATCAGTTCATCAGTAGAGTGCTATCACCCTCACCTCACTTATCCTGCGTGAGCGCGATCATCTTGTTCGTTTGCATGTCAGAGATGCTCATGGAGAAAGAGATGGCGGTTATGCGCGGTAAAATATTCATTCTGCTTGCAGGCCAGTCAAGTGAAACATCCAGCTACTTGGCAGACATGGCAACTGAAAACTGCATCCATTATTGAAGTGCCGGGATGTTATCAATTCATACAAGGCCATTATGGAAGATTTCAATTTGTCACTGTGTCAAGACGAAGATTTCACCTTGTTGGGCTCCGACTCCCTTTCTCTCTTCCTTTCTGGTTTTCTTGCTCCGTCACTGTTTTTATTGTGTGCGCACAACTCTGTGTCACACCGTGCGTTACATAGTCTTGGTTTTGTCCGTAACTGTACTGCACAGAGTTCTGAAGCTTGGGTGCATGATGATATCAGATATGACCTTACCTCTGTCGACTTAAAATTCAGCCCACAAGTTCCCGTGCAACACACACACGCACACACACACACACACACACACACACACACACACACACACACACACACACACACGCACACACACACACACAGGGACAGATTTGCACAGTGTTTGCCGTTGGAGAGCTCCTCATTTACATCAATTATGGATAGTCAACTTCCATCCTTGTGGCCTGGCGCTGCATATTTCATGGAGAGGGGGGTATTTTATGAGTTAATGTGTCCAGTTGACATGCCTCTGAAAGCACTGGCCTGTCCCTTACACCGTGTGCTGGGCTGGGGAGAGCACGCAAACACATATCTTGTGAGCCTGTGCGTGTGTGTGTGGACCCACTGAACCTCTTCCCTAGCCACATCATGCAGCCAGCACAAATGTGTCTTGCAGTCAGTTTCTGCTACAGGGAGTGAGCACACACTGTGCAGAGTGCCTACACCGTTTTGGAAGCAACTCTCAAGAATAGCTGTGTGTGTGTGTAAGTTGGGGAAATCATGAAAAGACAAATAGGTATGGAGCCATGGAATAGGAAACGCGGTGGCACCATCACCGAACATCCAACGCAACTTTGCAACCCTGGCCTGTAAACAAAGCCAATAACGCCGCTCATTATTCCTGCTCTTCCCTCCACCGCTCTCACTCTTTCTCAATTTTTCATCACTCCCCACCCTCCAACCCACCCATCCATGACCCACCACCACCACCACTTTTTCTCTCCTCGCGCTCTCGCCAGCCTGTTGGGGAGGTGTTACCAGCAGCTGGTGCCTTTGCATAATGTGCGAGGTGTTTATTTGCGTTTTTCATCTTTTTTCATCACAGACACACAGAGAGAGAATGTGGGAAAGTACGGAGGCTGTTCTCCGACGGTACAAATTGCTTTTTTGACCCCGTAATTAGTGGCAGAAGACAGTCTGAAGGAGCCGGTGATGAAGCTCCTGTGGCCGTATTTCAACATGGATGCATAAATTATCATTTATGGAGCACTAATGGCCTGTTGAGTTGTCCTCTCAGACCTCGCTCTGCTACGTCGGCTCTGTGATCGTCCACAGCCGAGCCTGGTCATCTTTTATGTGTTATCTCCGTGGCATGGACACGAAATATGACATGAAAGAACACCAGCTCTCCTCCCATCCCCTCTGCCTTCTCCTTTCCTCTCCTCTTCTGTCATCTGCGTCCCTTTCCCTCTCCTCTTCCCTGGTGTATTGTCCTCTTCTCTCCTGTCCTCTCCACTCCTCTCTTTTGTATTTCCCGCCTGCTCCTTTTCTCCCCTCCTCTCCTCTGTCTTAATTTATTGCCCTTAACTCCTTTGACCTTTGCTGTTTTGTTTTTTTTATCTTCCCCACTACTGTCCCCTTATATACTTTTTTCTCATCTTCATTTTATTTCCGGTGTTCTTTGCCTTTTTCATCCCTTTCCTCTCACTTTTTTTTATTCCTCCTCTTCCTACTAAATTAAACTTCTCTCCATTGTTACCCCCTGACTCTGCTTAGATTGACTAGATGGGCCAGGTCTGGTATTTCCATGCAAACGTGAGTCGAAGAAAAGAAGAGATAAAAGCAGAACAAGACCATTGGTGTTGGTTTCCACTGGCGGAGAGAGCTCTTGGTGAGAAAGGGAATGAAGTGTGATTCCAAAGTCACAACTTTTCTGCTAGACTGGAAGGTAGACAGCTGCTAATGCTAACATTGGCTGTAAAACTTACATATAGCCCTTTTAACTAGAGATAAATTGTGTATGTGTGTGTGTGTGTGTGCGTCTGAGCTATATTCAATATATGCGTGTATGTTTCTTGAATGCTGTTCAGTGTTTGACACTCACAGTGGGTGAAGTGTGCCCTTAAAACAGCTGTCATTACAGAACAGAGTAGAGAGGAATGCAATTAGGCACGTCGGCTCTGTGATCCATCACTGGCTATTATGGCTTCCACAAGGTGAGGAAAGGAGAGGATGGCCCATAGATACTGTAAGAAACACACACACACACACACACACACACACACGCATACACACATAGATGGGGCCTGTCCGACAGCTTTGTGACCAAAAATAAAAACACAGATGTGCTCATAAGCAAGGAAACGAGAAAGCAAATGTGCGTATACTCTTTTTCCAATAACCCAACACAGCCTGTCCTCTGAAATGGCGTCCCGACCGGCTACTATGGCGCCAGTGGACGAGGCAGGTGTTTCGATGAAGGACAAAGATTCGGTTGGATTCAAAATCAAATGAAAGCTAAACCATCCTGTGGGGAAACAACAATATAGTAGGTTAAAGTTGAAGCAAGAAATAGCTCTATCAAGTCAAATAGAAGTTTTGATAGTTTGGGAGTTCATCCAAATAGATACATCTTCATGCTTATATAAAAAACTGAAATTCACTCTTTGGTTGAACTGACTATCCAACCTGGGGTCACAATCTGAAAAACTGTGAACCATTGGTTAACCGTGTTTTAAACTGGAATGTCCGTTTGCTTATAATTGCAAAGTCCTCCTCTGTGAGGTACTTGGGGTGCAGTCAGCACAGCTAATGCTGGACTGGATGTAAGAAGTTGAAGGCAGTCATCAGCATAGGTTCGGATTTTTTACTGTCTGGAGTTACCCATTGATATCATCTCTGCAACGGTGACAGGTGCATTGTACCAGAGCATTTTTGAATAGAAAGCTATTCCACACAATTGTGAAATTTAAGTTTGAATCATCAAAAACAAGGTGTACCGTGGAGATGGCCGTAATTTGCTATAACAATGTCTATTAAGAGGATTATAGGCATTGCAGTAGACTAAAATATGGACTCAAAATGAGTGGTATGAAACGTTTGACATCTCTGGAGACATTTGTGGCTAATGAAGCTGACCCTTCTCCATGAAGATGGGACTCTTGGAGGCTGTCATATCAGTAAACCTGGGACTGTACAGTCCTAGAGGCCACAGATCTTGGCCCTAAATTGACCCAATCATTTGAACAGTTGGCCACGGCTCCAAATAGTAAGAAAAGAAGAAAGAATGGAAAAATAAGACGCACAGGGGGTTCAGAGAGGCTTAATAGAGGGCTCCAGTACCTCCTGGACTGTTTTAAACCGTCAGTTAGCGGAGCCCACCACATCTTCAAACACACTGCCTTAGTGAGTTCCCTGAAGAGGTCTGCGGCTACTCTGCCTTGAAAGCACCCAGATTTTTGCCGGTGTGTGCACTTTTAATTGCACTCCCATCACTTGCCCCCCAGCCCCACAAATCTCTCCCTCTCACACATACTGCCCCTCACTCACCCTTTCTCCACAAGGCCCCCGACTGTTCACTCCTCCCCCTTGTCTCTTTCTTACTCTGTCATTTTAGCCCTTTCTCTCTATCTGTCCATTCTTCAAAGGGTAACTTCATTCACTTTATTTTAATTTCATAGACTAACCCTGAGGGGAGGAATGAGAGATGGCACTGTGAGAGGGAGGGAGAACTAAGAAACTCTGCTTTATTTTAGTGATGGCTCTGTGGTATTGGGGCAAAGCCTTTGATGGTTGGGTGGTAGCCAGCCATGGGCATTGCCTAATAAACAAATGAATAATCCCTAACAGAATGGTGTTACGAGCTACTGTGCTGACACACAGTTAAAAGGATAACCTTAATTTCTTGCATCTTGGGTCTCATTTTCATACTTCGGGCCTCGTTTCAATTTGCTCTGATAACATTATACTTACCAAAGCAATTCCTGACATCTGGTAACATGGTGACTTTGCAATAAAAAGTCAGATGGAACAAGGAAATATCAGGAATATAGTCAGAAAGCTTGGAAACTGGCCAACTGTTTAGCAAGCTCAGCTCAACCATTTTAATGGGAGGTAAAACTGAATGTGAGCCACCCTTAAATGTTGGTACCTGCTGAAATGATATAATGCTATATCATTATATATATGTAGTACATATAGGCATTGGAATTAAAATGTTCAATAACAATGTATTTTTAAAGCGCAAAATCATAATATACATTATCTAAAGGCACTTTACATAAAAGGATATAGAATATATATATAATATAAAGATGAAAATTAACTCATTAACTGAAAGGAACCTCTGGTCGAACCAGACTCAATGTGGGCGGCCATCTGCCTTGACCGGTTGGGGTGAGCGGAGAAAAATGGGTCAGAGAGAAAAGGTGGGTGGAAAAGAGGGAGAGAAGAGAGAGAGAGTTAAGGGGGAGGAGGAGGAGGAGGAGAGGGGGAGACAGAGACCAGGAACAGTTGTGTACCATCGTGTTTCAGCTCTGACAGTGATATTTTTAGATGTAAAGATGTTATTAATGGTAGCAGCAACAGATAATAATAATAATAATAATAATAATAATAATAATAATAATAATAATAATAATAATTGTTTTTATCTGGAGTCAGAAACACCTGCAGGGGGGGGGCGGGGTTCATGGTTTTCTGGATTAAATATATCATTATATAAATAGGTCATGAGAAAGTGATAAAGGGGATGAATGCTTCATGTTTTTTGAGGTAGGAATTTATCAGCAGTCTCAAAGATCGGTATTGGGGCAGATCCCCTCGTATTTTTATGGATCAATATCAGCTGAAATAAAACAGACCAAAGATCCAATCCTTTGTCTTGTCCACAGCAGATTATGATCAGATCAATAACCCTTTGTACGTTTTCATTCAGGACTTTGAATATTTGGATGCAAGTTGCAAAAGTAAAATAATATGAACCTGTTATTTCAATGTCAGATACATGTTACTTCAACATTTAGGTAATTGGATCGAACTCGGTATAGGCAGATACCTGACAGGACTCAGATCAGGGAGAAAAAGAAGTTGATTGGGACATCCCCTGTGGTGAGTATCAGGGTAAAGCACCTAGTTCCGATGGGTTGTGAGCTTAGAGTGTCTTTCTCCAGCCTGTGAATGTCCTTGGCATTTAGGCTTACTGCAGATGGGAAGAAGCTTATGCTGAACCTGCTGTGATGGCTTGAGATGTGATGCGTTGTGAGACTTGTGCGTGGCAATCACAGTGAATTAAAGCTGCATGACGCCCATGTGTTTGAAAAACGAGAACATTTCATGAAATAGATGCTTTTTTTATTTTGTATTTTTTCTTCCAAATAAGTTTAGCATTCTTCATTTTGGTGGGATTTCTGTTCCAAATGGTAATAAACTGAAATGATCATTCAAACAGCAATACAGCATGCTAGCTTTGGTCTGTTTGCTAAGGCAGGTATCAGTATGTGTGCAGCTCGATTTCACTGGTTACAACCTCATATTTCCAAAAGGTCAACTTTTTCGGGATGTACAAAACTGTTTTGCTTTGAGCTCGTCCTCCATGTCTTTTTGAGCTTATCCAACATAGTTTGAAAGGTTCCCATAAGCCTAAAGGGTCGTAGATTTCTCCCAGCCCATGTACCCTCTTTGTGAGCTTTTTGCACACGTCAACAGCTGTACGTGTGCATGGCAAACGCATGTTGCTGTCTGTGCGCATTGTGTGTGTTTTTGTTGTGTGTGTCAGCATGCAGGTGTACAGACTGTGTGAAAGATGAGACCTGACGACGGGCCGTCCACCTTGCCCTTTGGCTATTTCTGTACCGTGCCTTCCCCTGCATTGGTTGCGTAATGATCTGGGAGACAGAGATCACTCTTTGTTTGTTGTCTCTATCAGCCATAACTGGGCCTCGGTGCCAGAAGGTCAAGTGTACAGAATAAGAACAGGCTTACACAACAGAGGGAACAGAGACACACCTTTGATGTGAAACAGGGGATGTGTGCATGTCTCTCAGATTGAGGGCGGTGATTGATTTCAGACAAGAGAGATCTAGCTGTGCACAAGCAGACCTGCAGTGCAACATTTTAATAGCAAATGCTATGTGTAGGTTGCTGAACTCCAGAATCAAGCTCCAGATAAAAAAAAAACTTGCAATAAAAAGCAATGTATTTTATTTTAAAATGAATTTTATTAAAAAGTAGTTCTTAGAAACCTGCCGGTGCAGAGTGAGTATTTCAACCTATCATCGAAGATTTCTAGAAATGAATATGGAACCAATAGAGTTAGACTGGCTACTGTTCCAGAATTTCGAATAATAAAACTTTATTGTCGAAAACACTTTGAGATAATAAGAGAGCTTTCAACCACATCTCATGGTCATCTCCAGCAGATGGAGTTTAGACTCTGCTGATAAAGAAGGTGAGATGCATTTGATAGTTTCCCAACAAGCAGAGACGGTGTCAAGTGTCCCTTTCATTGTGAGACTAGAAAGTAGGTAGTATAAGTGCGCAGGTCACAGGTTGTGGCAATCATGGCCAATCACATTCATTACTTCCCTCCCTTTAAACATCCCTCATTCCGTAATGATGCACTGATAGTTTGAGCATCCGGTGGAGGAGACGTGTTGTCCTGGACGTGCAGGACAACAACATATTGAATTCGGCAGCACAAATATACTTCCAAATGTATGCAGTGATGTCTTTTAAGTTGAACTAATACTTTTGGACATGTTGAACATCCTACAGTCATCATGTTTTCAATCTGTATCGTATGTAACATAGGCTGCAAACTGTTGGATTACACCGCTCTCATTAATCTGGAATTGATCTCGTAAAGGGAATACACCTTTTGTTTTCTGTGTTATCACATGACACGTTGAGAATGACGGACATGTGATCACCATAAAAGCGGTAAGACAAAGGAAATGGGATCATTTGGTTTGTGTGATATTAAGGCAGTTAATATGGGTGGGTCCTAACCAAATGAAGTGACCTAAATATAGTGTGAAAGTGTATTGAGCTGTTGATTTGCTCGGAGCATGCGGGTGGCGGACAGCTGCGTTCATTCTTGGCACAGAGATTGCACTGCACTGCTAGATTAGCATCACTATAACTCTACCATGCCCTTCCTCCCACGGGGGTGCACAGCAAGTCACCAAACCAGCGCAGTGGAGGAAATAACTGCAGTGTGACCCAGCAAAACACTAGTTCACATTAATCCAGCTAGAGTAACTTCAAGTACAAGGGTTAAAAGTCTGCACAGTTTAAAGGATGAAGCTCTGATGACGAAGACCTTTGTGATTTATTTTGTCTTTAAGTCACTTATAATGATAAAGCCTTGTAGAATGAATCGTTGTCTAATTCCACAGTGACAATACATCTTATAGATAATTTTTAACAATCTTTATTGTTTTGGTTTTATGTTAAACAGCAGACAGACACATTAATCTCCTTAACAAATCCCTTAGAACTTGATAAGCACCAAAAAAAGATATATTTTAAACGGTGACTATCTACTAACCAATCAACTTAAAAGGTTGTTAATATGAAAATATTACGTTTTTAATTATTCATTCATTCAATAGATTTTAGGAATCATAATTATTCAAAACATTTATTAAAGTATTTTTAAAAGTATATATTCCATTTGGTGTATTAGTATTCACACCTGTTTGGAAGTTTGACAGAGGAACATGTTTGGCAGTTAAAGCAGAAGAAAGAACAAACCTGCGTGAGGTCTTGGGTAGAATGCTGCGGGGATAGAGAGAAGACACAAATAAACATCAAATGAAAACGAGATTTATCTGCTTGATCATTAGCTTCCTCCGAAGTCTTACCTTCGAACAAGGATCGGCGCAGGAGAGAGAGAGAGGAGGAAGAGGGAGAGACAGAGAGGGGAACAAGAGCAAGAGGAATGAGAGCTGAAGGCAGAGTGTCCGCGAGGAATACAAGCAGTGCCTTGCCAAATACAAAAACAGGCCTCTCTCTCGTCTTTCTTTATGCTCCTATTTTATTCCCTTTGTTAGAGGAACTTGGCGTACAGGACTTCAGAAGAGGCTGCAATGAGCACATCAAAGCCCGCCGACAGATTGTGGCCCAACGGACACACTCGAAATGGGCATTAATTTCTTTGTTGAAAATGTAGAAACGGCACACACAAAGTGGGGAAATGAAAGCAGCTTCTTTTCTTGTGTTATTTTTGCCTCCTTCCACTTGTTCAGCTGTTGTTTCAGAGTGTTTTTTTTTTTCTCTCTCTCTCTCTCTCGCCGACTTTCCACATGTCAAAGGCGGTGAGTCCGGTCAGGCCGGCACCTTGTTTCTGTCAGATGCTCGTTTGGCGAGGTTTCCGTCCTCCGTTCTGCCTCTCTTTGCTACTTTCGTTCGCTCTCTCACTCTCCCCTCTCTCTGACTCTTCTGACAAGCTCTCTTTGAGTTCAGCCCACATGGCTCTGGGCGAAAATCAATGCCCATATGTGTCTTCAGCTGCTCCACGCTGGACTGATGAAGGTTAGAGAGAGAAAGGCAGATGAGCAAAATCCTGAGACGAGTGAGTCCATGGATTACAGACAAAATATTTATCAAACCGTGCATCTGCTTACCGAAATAATGGAAGAATAATTAAATGAGAAATGTTCTATTGATGTTTTGTTATTCATTCCTGTCTGCCCCAGGTGCCGTTTTCTTGGCCAGTGATGGATGGGGCCAGGGCAAACTAATTGCTGAAAGTGTTGGTGCAGGAATTAAAGATTATTACCAGAGGATTCAGCCAGGGATTCATTCAGACCAGCATTCAGTGACCATTAGCCTACACAGTGTGCTGCTAAGTTCACTGACCTCGAGTGGTGAATCGCAGACTCGCTATTGATTGCCATCACAGTGATTCATTGTTTTGGTGTCATGGCTAAGGCTACTCACATGTTTAATTGTTTCGCGTTGAATTATAAGGTAGTGTGTGGGAGGCAATTGAAATAGGTTTTTGAACAGTTTGCACCTCAACAAAACAATTTAAGAAGAGGCCAAGGCAAAGGGACACAATCTTACTTCATCTCCACTTCTTCGTTACACTTTGCATAGCAACCGTAACAAAGCATTAGTGAATAATGGGGCCAAGTGTGAACCCTCAACCATGACTGAAACATGGCTTCCAAAAAGAAACAAACCCATTCAAACGTGATTTTCCAGTGTTGTTCCCTCTGACCCGAAGTTCAAGATTCAGCAATTCAACAGGCATCTGAAAACATTTCAAGCAAGATATCTTTCAGACCATCCCCACCATCACAGGATCTGCGTGCCATTGGGCCTGGCATAGCCCCTCAGGGCGATGTTTCAGCCTGTTCTTCCTCTGGAGTAGCGGCATTTGGAGCAGCATACAGTGCTCTTCCTGGTTTTGATGCCTTTTTAGCTCACTGTTCTGACCCTTTTAGAAATTCTGCAGAAACCACAGATACTTCCTTGGACTATAGATGCTCCCCAGATCTTTCGCTTCACGTCGACCTTTTGGCCTCCTCTCTCCGGTTTTGATCTCCCCTCCCTTGCTCCTCAGCCCCTGGAGGGTGTCAGCGCTGGCTGAAGGGGCTTCCAGGGTGCTTCAAGGGGCCTTTCAATCCTTCATCCAGGTCTTAGTGTTCAAAGACCTTGGCCAGTCATCCAGCTGCACACACACACTTACACACTTGCACTCCCAGCTCGCACTCACACACATCATTGTGGAAATGCACAGAAGCAGCACAGATAATATAAAGAAAGAAGGGAAAACAGAAAAAGAGCTATGAGAAGCGGAAAGAGGTTGTGAAGAGAAAGAGTACGAGCTGCTCTGAATGTCAGGGTAAGATCAAAACGAACTCCTATGAGATATTGCCTTAGCTCCATGAAAATGAGATTAAAAATGTCAATGTACAGTATGCGAGTAGAATATAGTTGATATTCTTCCTCCTACAAACAGAAATAAAGAGACACACAGATTCAT
This sequence comes from Hippoglossus hippoglossus, assembly GCF_009819705.1. NCBI lineage: Eukaryota > Metazoa > Chordata > Actinopteri > Pleuronectiformes > Pleuronectidae > Hippoglossus > Hippoglossus hippoglossus. The sequence goes on along the minus strand of NC_047165.1, from coordinate 22,018,632 downwards.
TCACATTCTGTGCCCACCACTCTTTCTCTCTTCCTCTGCAAGGTCTCGGGGTCAAGTCACAGCCAGATTATAGCTGGTTCGTAACATTGTATAAAGCCACACTGTTCTCTAATTTAACACGGCCTTCTGGGACCCTAATGGCTGGAGAACTAGATGGAGAAAGCAGATGTGCCTTCCACGAGAGGAAATAGTCACTGGCCAATCGGGCGTAAAATGCCACAGCTTACTGAACAAATTTCATTGCCAAAGTGATGGGCAGGGCAGGAGGAGTTGCAGCAGTTGCTTCTCTGAGAGCAATCAGAAATATGCATCTAGTCCTGTGGACTGCTGGGAGGGTGATTTAGGAGCCTCGACACTGCGGGACAGAGAAAAAAAAAAAGGTGTGGGGGGGGGGGGGGGGGGGGGGGTGTACGTGTGTGTAAATGTGCATGTGCTGTGTGTTTGTAGTTCATGTGGCTGCACAGTATTGTTTGCTGACTATGACGTTTTGTGTGTGTGTGTGTGTGGTCTCCTTATTACTCATGTTGCGAGGACCTAAATCTGTTTACACAGTTACATTATGGGGACAGTTAAATTATGAATGTAAGTCAATGTAATGCCCTCTGAAGTCGTGACTGAGTGTGTGTGTGTGTGTGTGTGTGTGTGTGTGTGTGTGTGTGTGTGTGTGTGTGTGTGTGCGTGTGGTTCAGTGGGATAACTGTGCGCACAAGCCTCGCAAGGCCTTATCTAGATGTCCTAGTTATCAACTGGGCAACATGGCAGATAAGAAAGGATGAGTACCCCCTTCCGCCCTTCCACAGCGCCCCTTAACCTCCCAGCAAGCAGCCCTCCTCCCTCTGCCCTGTGTGATACACATGAGGTGATTTAAAGCACTTCACTGCAGCCGGTTTGTCCAACCTCATTTCCACAACGACAGCAGATTGTACATTCCGGAGCAAATTCAGCCCTGATACTGTGGTGGAGGTTTGACATGAGTCTTCTTTCTCTCTCAACATTTAAGGCTGTACACTCTCAAAATTGCACTTGACGCAACATCTGTAGTTTAAGCTTTTAACATGATGCTTCATTGTTCCACATTTTCATACAGACATAATGAAAACTGTGTTCGTCAATCTTTCCAATCTTCTCTAATGCTTAATATTGTGTACTATTGAAGAACGGACAGTTAAATGATAATTACTCTTTTGTTTTATTTGGGCAAATTGATAGTGAACATATTAATGTGTTTTGGGTTCTAATGTTGGTTCACCTCTTTGATTGAGATAGTAGATAGTGAAATGTCTCAACATTGGATAAACACATTTTTGTGAGGTTATAATTTGATAAGATAAGAAATTTCAAAATACATTTCGGTCGAATCCATTGCATTGCATTTTCACGTCCATATTAAAGTATCTAGTTTCAACCTTAAACTATTGCATATAAGCACGAGTCCTCCTGACCAGTGAACAGTCAATATGGTTTCAATAAGGCCCCCCCCCTCCCTTTATACAGTATTTAGACCACCCATGTCTGTCAGATCAGAGCAGCACTCTGTATGACTGTCCCTCAGCATCTTCTTGAACCCCAGCTGAGTGTCAGTTTATGTTGTGAGTGTGAAACAAAGTCTCAGTCCTGTTTGTGACTAAGGGTATCACAAATAATAACGAAGCAGCGTGCCTGTATCTCCTTCATGCAGTGTGGCCAGCAGCAGTGGAGCTCTGTGTAAATACATAGTGACAGAGTGGAGATAGACTATACTGGCAGAATATGAAAGATGACGACGTTAGCAGCACCTTGTGTCCCCGTTCAGATAGTATCCAGGCAAAGTGATAGAATACTTCCATCTGCTGTGAAAATGTGGTCGCACTGGGAGTCAAGGGACACAGCAGGACGAGGAGTCCCACTGCCACACACCAGTATCTCGTTCCTTTTGTCTGAACAGCTTAACGTGGAAAAGTTGCCGATAATTCCATGCGGTCCAGATGCATCTTTAAGTTTACATACAGGGAAAGGTTATACAATATGTCTTATATGCAGGGTGTATATTGCTTTTGACTGAAGATGTTAGAGCTGAGAGTTGGTGAAGCCATAAGTTACTGAGTGAACACGTAGGGCAGAGGGAGAGTATGGAGTAAGCGGAGAGAAAAGGCAGAGCACGGGCTGGATCATTGCCAAAGCGACTTTTGAGATTGACAGACTTCCCAGTGGCAGAGAAAATGTAAATGTTAGAGTTCATTTCAAGTCCTGAATGTGAGGTTTAAAGAGCAAATCACTGGGGAAAAAGAGAGGAGCGATGGATTGGCAGCAGTGGACTGTAGGAAATAATGTGACTGATAAAAATGCACAATAACTGAGAACAGACAGTTAATAAGAGGGTTTGGGGAGTGCTTCGTTACCTGTGTTGTTAACATATGACTCTGACAATGACACACTTCAGTAAAAAGAGTATTTGAGTTCAGCATTTGCACGACCAGATAGAACTTTATCATCCCTGCACACATCTCTTTTTATATTTAACCAAGGGTAAAATAATTATGTGTAATGTGAACGGGTTTGCTTAAAGTGATGGATCCACAAAACATAGTTCAAACTCTGCAAATCCCCTCAACTGTACAGAGCTTTTCATCGTACTTCAGCTTATTGTCTTGGTTGTCTGGCCTCTTCAACTCTGCTTCGTTGACCTTGCACCTGTTTCCAGCCACAGAGCTCTGATAAACTCTCTAAGAGCAGACAGATACAAATGGTGGATGGCTGGTGACCACTGTGTATTGGACTGACTGTAAATTTGCCAGAAACACAACTCCAAATGGACATGTCAGTAGGCAGCACTTTCACATGTTCACTATATCGACTTTAGATGGAGTTAGTATGCTATGATATAGTACGCTGACAGTTTATAATATTGTCCCCAATTGCCAAAAAGAGAATCCATCCATTAACTATCCTTTGAGTGTCGCTTGGGGAGCTGGAGCCAATCCCAGCTGACATTCTGTAAGAACGGGTCGCCAACATACAGAGACAAACAACCATTCACACTCACGATCAATTTAGTTTCTCAAATTAACCTAACCCCAATCTGCAGGACCCAGAGAAAACCCAGGCAAACACAGGGAGAACATGCAAACTCCACACGGAAAGAACCAGGAACCCTCTTGCTGTGAGGCGACAGTGATAATCACTGTAGCGCCGTGCCACCTTTAACAAAAGAGAGAGGAAAAAGTGCAATTTTGAACATGTTAATCATTTATAACCAAAGTCCATTGCTCATAATGCGTAACTACCTGCTGATTGAAGTCTTTGGTATAAGGTTAAATTTGAAATGTAGAAAATAGAAAGAAGCTAAACCACAAAGAAGGACGGCGACAGAAGCCGTTTTCAGACATGATCTCCCTTGAATCTCCGCACACTTGGGTCAGGACTTTCTCTGGAGTTGGCCTCTCCCATAATCACAACGCTAACTTCATCTTGAGAAAGCTACAATATCATTAGTACAGAGTGGACAAGCTTTATAAAATATAAAAATTACATATTTCATGATCACATTTTATCTTGTGCACTAAATGTAATTTATTCTGTCATCATGCACTTCACAACTTCCTACCTCCATGGTCACTGTGTGCAAAGTGTCTTTCCAAATACTCATGAGGGAGATAGTGATTTCTTTTCCTTGCACTACATCCCTTAATACAGTTTTCTCAGAGGGATCAACAAATCTTTATTGGAAATTCAGAAAATGTTTCTTCTACCAGAATCAATTCCTGTGTCTGTTCTGTGGGCAGTTCCACTTTGGCGGGTTCAAAAGGTCACAAGATGACTTTGATTAATTCAGCCATCTCACACACGTCACATTTATTTATTAATTTTATTATTACATTCGTTTTCATTTTTCACGCCTGCTCGGGCTCATAAAGGAAAACCTGTTTGTGTTGTGTAGCCTCATGCTTGACTTCACCCTCCTCCTCCTCCTCCTTCTTCTCACTAACTGCTGTCTTGTTGCTTCTGCCCGAGTGGCTCCCTCTGAAAACGCCTCTTGGTTGAACAATTAATTATTCTAATGATAGGCCGGCACTCAGTGGTGCTTTAAACAGGGACATGGAGAACGACAGAGAGAGAGAGAGAAGGAGAGAGAGGGAGAGAGAGAGAGACAGAGAGAGTGGCACAGATAAAGGACTGGTACAATCCTTTGGCGTCTTAAAGTAGGTGAGCTGCAGTGAGCGTCCATGTGAACCACATTTTATTGGTGTTTATGGATGGATAGATAGATAGATAGATAGATAGATAGATAGATAGATAGATAGATAGATAGTTCCTTCATGTTACAGTGCAGTGATGATGGTTTGTCAGTCAATAGCCCAGAGCAAAATCGACTCTGCAGAGGCCTTGACCACTTGACCAGACATCAGCTCCTCTACACTGCCCCCAGGCCTCACTCACACCCACACACACACACACACACACACTTTTGTGCACGCTGCACACTCCAAACAACCACCATTCAGCACATTTCCTTGGTCCATGCAACCCCTTCAACTCCTTCATCTCCAGTCTCTCTGCCCCACACACATCTCACCTGCTCAGCTTGCCCTCCAGCTCCATGTGAACAAGACTAGTGTAACACTTTGAACACAACTACCTCCGCAATGCTCTTTTTTTTGGCAGCTACAGTTCGAAATGGCCACATGAGCCTCTCCACTTCCCATTTTCTCTTTATCCTTTCCCACAATGCTTTTGTTGTCGAGAACTTTGACAACTCATGTAAGTCCCTATAAAAAATGGATGCCCACTCTCCTCCTCTCCCTCCATCGCCTCCTCCTGCCTTCCGCCATTGCTTCATTTTTATTAAAAGAGGGACTAATCTGCAATCCCTCTATTTCTCCCCTTTCGTCTTCGCCCTTCCTTGCTGACTGTTGTGCTACGAGTGCCAACCCTCGCCTTGAATCCCTATCGCGGGCGAGAGGGGAGGAGGCAAAAAGGAAGACAAGGGGAGGAGGAGGAGGGAGGGATGAGATGTAGAGGAGAAAGAGAAGGATAGAAACAAAGGACAAAGGAGGAAAGGTGGGGAAAGACCGGAAATAGCAAGAAAAAAGTGTGTTGACATTGTCATGGCAGTGCCAGTGTGCCAGGTGGGCAGCAGGCAGTCAGTCAGTCAGTCAGTTCCCTTGGCTTCAGTGAGATAGATGCCCAGGGTTTGATTTGCATATGCTATTCAGGGCATGGCCACACCATCTCTCTCTCTCTCCCTCTCTCTCTCTCTCTCTTTTTATTGTTTTTAATCAGAGGCGAATGTCAACAGAATAAATGAAGTTGTGCGGCAAAGTGAAATTTTTATCACATCAGTGGTGGTTGGGTAGGTGTGGAGGGAGGGAGGGCATGATGATGATGCCTCCACACATACCTCACACTCCACACCCCTTCACACACACACACACACATACACACACACACACACACACACACACACACACACACATACACACACACACACACCCACCACATACCCTCCACCTCCATTCATCACAGGCCATATTGAGGGAGTGAAATTCAGTGGCAGTGCCGGTAATCAATGGAAGGGCTCCATATGGCGGGGATCAAAGGTGTCACATAGTGTGTGGTTCTGCTTTATTGCCAGCCAGCACTGTTAATTGGACAACAAGATCTGAGGCAATATTAAAATCCAATTAAATTGATATGAACAGATTGCCAAGTGATGTACACTAATGTATAATTGAGTATCAAGCAAATGCGAGTGGCCCGTCTCGAGCGCTGAGCTGCTGAATAAATGATGGGCGAGCCGTAGAGGACGGAAACAAGTTTGCACATTAGCTCCCCCTCCCCTCCTCCTCCCCCCTTCTCCTTCCCCTTCCCTCCCTCGCTCTCTGGGCCCTCATATGTGGAGGGACACAGGATTTTATTTTCTGTGCCTTCTTTTTTGGGGAACTGGCAACTGACATTCTTGGAGGGACATTTTTGTCCTGAATAATAAGGACAGTGGAGTTTAGGGGGTTTCTGTGTGTGTGTGTGTGTGTGTGTGTGTGTGTGTGTGTGTGTGTGTGTGTGTGTGTGTGTGCACTCGAGGAGGGCAGTGGAGGATGAGAAGGTGTAAGCTCGTGTGGGTGTGTGCGTATCCAAAGGCAGGGGCGGGGCTGACGTGTAACATTTTAAATGGCGTAATTCCACCACACGTGCACAGCTTTAATTTGGGTTTAATAAAATCTAAATGATTTATTGCCTTTTTTTGCTGGAGCAAAAGCAAGAGCATGTTGTGGTGCTCTGGCTAATCAGGCATAAACATGGACAGCCCCCGTCTCGGCGGAGAGGCTGGGCGATATGGAGTGCTCTTTATGAAAGAAAGAAATAAATAAGCAGATAAAGAAGGATGCTCTGACACTATTTAACAGACCAGCGAGGCCTAGTCCAAGGTGACATTCCCCGATAAGGTACACTTGGACTGTAGCCCAAAATAATCAAAAGTTCATCACCACTCATTCATTTATTAATTGAATATTTTTAACCTTGATTTAATGCGTCGAGCTGTAGTGCTAATTTGTGACATTGGGAGGCTGATAAGGAGATTTACATTTCAAATTTTAATGATATTTTGGCTCTAGCGATCACTCCCTTTTTTGGGGGCTAATTATTTATTTCTGTTGTTTTGGTTGCAGTCCAGCATATGCTGCATTTCTCTATGTGTGTGTGTGTGTGTGTGTGTGTGTGTGTGTGTGTCCCCCGCCCCCCTCTTTCTTGCATTAAACTGGTTTCCTTAATTAAGCGGGCACGGGGCTCATTAGCTGCCAGGGCGATGAGGTGGCATGATGTGCCCGTCTCAGTCCCCGCTGGCGATGCCCGGACAAAGTGCCTGGGGAGCAGGTGCTGACAAGGTCGCGGTGGCAGCGTGCCATCTGGACCGAGGCGCGGGCCCCATGGCCGCCTGGCTCTTTGTAGCTATAGCGGTGGCTAATGCCATCCACCAATAACCCTGCCTCAAAGACATCAAAACAGCACCCCGGCTCTTAGGAGATCTGTGGACTTAACAACCGCTAAAACAAAGGCGCAATAATTGGTTTTGGCGCAATCTGTCCTTAGTTTTTCCACTCAAGGAGCTTTTGTGGTTATTAAGTGAGCGTCGAACAGAAGGCACATTGAAGGTTTTCTTCATTTAGGCGTGATGCTCCTCCATTTGCATAACATAGATGTCCATGGCAAACACTGTGCCCATACATTTATGCATAGATTCCAACAATACACAGCTTCCCTGAATAATGAACATCACTTAGGGACCGTATGAAAATTGTGTGGCAATTTCGCAGAGATTCTTGGAACAACCTGCCTGCCGAGTACCTTGAAAAGCTGTGCAGGAGTGTGCTGAGGTGGAATGGTTAAATATTGGTCACAACAAATATGTTTTTGATTTAGATTTTTTTACTGCATGTTTTTAGTGGGTTAATTGATTGATTAAATACTATTCATGTCATTATTTTGAAAGCATCCTAACTAGAATGTACTATTTATTCTGAAAGTCTGAAGAAGTTTCCAATCATAGTATCAGTCATCTGACCCTCAGTATCATTACAGATAGCAGAATGAGTTGGAAATGTATTTTAAAGCATATTTAATAATCCAAATCCTGCGGTTAAAATCCGGAGAATTGTCTACAGAGTTTGCCTTTCACACATGCACAACGCAGCAGGAGGTTTTCTGCACAGGGGCAACAGATCCTCCGAATTATTCAGGCGAGAGGTGGAGCTGCCGGGTGCAGCAGGCAGAGGCAGGAAGTGACGTATTAACTCCACTGCGGATGTAACGTGATTTTCTTTACACACAAACGCCGGTGTTGGCTCTTATCGCCACAAGCAGGGATCCTCCACTGTGTTCTCACATCGAATCCTCGTGAATTTCTACGGACTTAATACTCGGAGGCCAGGCGGAGAAAGTCCACAGAAACTGCAGAGCCTCTCACTCAGACATTTGGGTTCACACATGCACCTCCTCCAGAGAAAAGAATAGTATCTGCGGAGGTCAGTGCATGACTGAAAGGTAATTTACTTATTTTCTAATGCTGTGCGATTTTGACCATTTTATTTAGGTGATACATAAGTTTTAGCCAATCCTCCATTCCAGAGTAATTTCTGTACGGCCCCTTGTAGCTTTAATGTGTGTAAATGTGAAATCCCATATGATGCCTAATCCAAAAGCCAGAATTACAAGCACCACTGTACCAGCTGGTTGGGTCCGTGCATTCGTGGTTTATAAATCGTATGGTCCAGCTTTTGCATCAAGGCTGCGTTGTTTTGTTTTTTAATGTATATTATTGAGTAGAGTAAATGAAAGCTAACATTAATCTGGATACCCACAAAGTGTGCTTTTTCCCCGGGTAAAACAAACATTGAGGTAACTGGTTTGTAAATGCCACAAAAGATTGTCTAACCTCTGACACCAACACTAATCACAGAATGCCACTCAGAAATGTTTCCTAAAATTAAGTGAACGTCAGAGGGCCAATGTTTACCGCAGTCACAGGAACAGCTAGCAATTTGTCATTTGCTCGAACCTGCCGTACGATTTGTCACGAAGCTGCTGGTCAGCGTGGTTTAGAAATACTGAAGACGATTTGCGTCTCCTCCCTGACACCGGTGTGGCATCACCTCCCTTCCCACCGCGCGGCAGATTGTCACACGGTTCTCAGGCTTTGACTTATGAAGCTGCCTGTCGCACTCTCTTTGAGGTGACCGTTTCACTCCGGGGCTCGCTGATCACAAGGCCTGCACACACTTAAAGACATGTATAACCCATAAGTAGAGCCATTTTTAAGCACTGGTCATTCCCTTCTCCCTCTCTCCCCACATTATTTTACAACCTCTGTGGCCTCTTTGCCAGAGGCCTTGGCTGTCATTATGCGGTCCAGTGTTTGGGTTTGCAAGCCTTCACCCTCTGATTTGGTGAACGGATGCTTTCTTTAAAAGAAAAAAGAGCTTCGGCACTTTAAGTTATAATCCTCTTTGCCTAAACATAAGATGTGAGGGTCATTAAGGGTCTTGGACATTTCAGTGAAACACCGGCACCACATATGGATGCTGAGACATGCTCAAAGAGAACGCAGATGTTTATCTTTGAGATTTCTCGGAGGCTGTTTTGTGGTCAGCCATGTGGTGTGAGGCCTTACATGAAAGGAAACGTTGGACTTGGACGAAGGAGCTCTAACAGGCCCCTCGCACACAAGCTCGCTGCGGAGATGGGAAAATGCATTTATACATGCGAAGGCCTGACACATTGCACGGAGGGAAGTGCAAAAATGATACAAGTCACGATGCTGCGACTGTGTGCCCCCTTTTTTTAAAGGTTCAGTGTGTAAGATTTAGGTGAAAGGGATCTATTGGCAGAGATTTTATATAAAATAACCCTTGTGATGTTTTCACAAGTGTGTTTCATCTAAATTGTACGAAATGTTGTTTCTTCACCCTAGAATGGGCCTTTTATATTTAAATACTTTATATTTAGATCGGGAGCGGGTCGTCTCTACTGAGGCCGCCATGTTTTTTACAGTAGTCCAGACCAGACAAACTAAACACCTTTTTGAGATTTTATGACAACTGAAGGCTACCACAGGTTCTCTTTCATGTTTGGAAGGGGAGGGTGAGGTGAGGGGTATTCAAGCTACAGTGTGGAACTCCAAGACTAGATGTCACTTAAATTCTACACACTGAACCTTTAAGCAAAAGACATGGAGGATCCAAGGGAGCAATTAGTTTTTTTGTCTTGTTTTTTTCATGCATTTCCTCCTACAATTTTAGGGTTGATCCGCCCCATTGGTAAGCATTACAAATTAACTCAATGCGCTATCAACATATTTGCATTTCATGGAGATTTCTTCATTTCCTCCACTACATTCCAGACATGGACATGCTAGTTTGGGACCAAATAAATCAATATTTCTCCTGAAATTCATTAATTTTCTGTCAGTCTGCCAACTTGAACCAGCAGAATGAATACATTGTAATGAGAGCCCAGAGAGGATGCTTTACTTTTAATTTAGTTAAAAAGAAAATAGTATGGTAATTATACAGGAATCAAGACACAGACGTTTCCCTTTTTCTCTTCTTTCTTTACAATGTCATTTGATCAAAATGACCTCAGTGGTAATTAAAAGTATGTAAGCACTGAATGTACTGATACACACGACAGTCTTTATGACTAAGTTAAACTGCTGTTTGCCTTTACGGGGATAAACAGAGCGGCGTCTGAGGGATTTTCTTGAAGTTCCCTAATTTAATCCTCCAGCCCCTAATCTGGTGTGAAACCCTAAACCCTTCTGCACACAAAAGCTGACCGACATAATCCCTGGTGTAAAGAAATGGCCACTCATTCCCTCACTCTTAGGACCGCAAACTGAGAAAACCAGTGCTGCGTTACTACACACACATTTTACATATTTGTCATCCTCTCTTTTCTGTCCGCTTGTCAGTCATCCCTCCATCTTCCCACTGCTACAAACATGTCTCAATATGTGAAGAGACGGACTTAAGAGCCACAAGACTTAAATCATATGGAAAAGAGTGTAAACCTAGCAAATCAATGATAAACTGCAAGAAAATAGAGATAGCCCTGCGCTCTGCGGTGGTGCAGTACCATCGAGACATGTACTTTCCTGTCACATCATCCCCCTGCAGCACATACAGTAAGAATTAGCGGCGGAGATGGACAGCCTTGACGAGCGTGACTCCTACCCAAGCCATTACTAAAATAAACCACATTATTTGGAGAAAATCCATGATTAGGACCAAAGGAAAAGAAGGCCCCTTGGTCGGGGGGCGACGAATGGGTGGAAGAATGAGTGGTGGAGGGAGGGAAGGCTGGTGGGTGGAGATGGACAGGTGGGGTGTGGGGGGCCCAGTAGGGGGCTAATTCTCCCCATGCCCTGCTGCAGCTGTGCCCCTGAAACTGACTGACAGATCCCAATGCGTAGGGGGGTTTCTGCATATGTCAGAACAGTGAGGGGCCTGCCAACTTCCTGCTACAGTTTTTCACACTTTATATAGCAGTCTATCTTAAACTTTCTCTCCAGGGAGCAGGGCTGGCACAAGCATTTTTCCCCGTGGCCAAAAGGTCATTTTGATGCAGGCTATTTCTGGGCCTGGAGGAAGAAAGGTTGAAACGTGAAGGAAATAGGAGCAATAATGATCCTACATCTATTATTTTTCCATTAAAAAATGTTTGGACACAACTGTGGATTCTGCATCTGAGTGGGTGTTTCCCATGACTTCATTTGAATGACGTGATAGTGATACTGGTAACTTCCATTGTAACACCTGGCGGCAAACTGTATTCATTTCAACCAGCCTCTGTTCCACTTGTTCAAAACAAGATCACATTAACTTGTGTCAGGACGCCAACCACAGACTGCAACTGCTGGCATTTCTCTACTATTCCTGTCTAATAAGGTATAACATGTGCAATAGAGAAAAAATAGAATTAGCTGTCACACATTACTGAGTGAAGGTACACGCCACCTGTCCTTTTGCAACAGTCCACATTTGGGACGACCCATTTTCCTGTTAAGTAAATGAACCTGGGGTTGTGGTGTCTTTTTCCAATCAAGGGCCAGTTTAGTTTTTACAACATCCTCAGCGCAGCACACATCGCACTCACCTCTACAATATGATGTCTGGAACTGCTTCTCTTTGGAGTGGTGTCTGATGGTAGTGATGATGATGATAGTAATGATGGTACTAGTCACAGCAGGCTTTGGCCAAAACAACTTGCTCGAACAAATTCTCACCCTCGGTGGTGCATGGGTAGCAAAGACAATCATTCCTCCCTCCTATCAAACTCTGCCTTAATCCCATGCACAAAAATGGCTTGTTGCGCTGTGCTTGTTATGCCTGTTGTTTTATCACGGAACAAAGAAAAGCTGAAAATGTCTTCAGTATTGTGTCAAAGTGATCTGCTCTGCAATGGTTCTTTGAGATGAACTTACACTCAGGTACAATTGGACTTTGGTTCTTGCAGCTCTGCAGCAGCAACGAGGCTCCTTCACAAATTCTCTCCCTCCTGAAGGAGGTTTCAGCTCCTTAGCTATCAGCTCATTCACAAAGACCTGCCTGCATGGCATTTCTCTGTAAAATGGGATCCTATGAAAGTTGCTTGATGAAAACTCTGACAATTAACTTTATCCAACTCACAACTTATTCAGTTTAGCTGCATGTTTCCAACTGCTCTGACCCTCGACACTGCCCTTTTCATCCCACAAACTAGGCGCACTGGATTGTCTTTTACTTCAACAAAAAAAGAATGTGTTTGTCCATTTCCTTTGGAAAGCGCAACATTCTGTATCTACTTTTCTACAACAGCTTTGTGTGTTTTCTTCACCTTGACTTTGACCTAACAGGCATACAGCCAGAAGGGAACCACCCCAAAGGACGTGTTAGTCTGCTATTTAAGTTATTTTCTTTTATTGTAAAAAAAACAAAAATGAGAAAAAGGTTTTTTTGTATCCTCATGAAACATTCTCAGAAAAAAAACTATTATTATTCCAAGCTTACATGTTGACCAAAGTGATTTTAAGGCAATCACTTAAAAGATATATCATTTTGTAATTTATTCATATACTGCTGTAAAGACATTTATTCATAATGGCTGAGGCACAGACATAAAAATCATAATTTGTGGCACAGTATTGATCTGATTGAGACCCACCTCACACATGGACTTTCAGAAACTGTAAAAAAAAATACTTCTTCGTGGCTGCTAACCACGAAACGACTCCACTGCTAATGATGTGCTCATATTGTTTTCTTCTTTTCTCTCTAACCTTCCAAATAAACTTGCATGGAATCTTCCAAAATTGCACCATTAGCAGCAAGCCACGGAGAAAATACCAAAACATTGTAATTGTGTCTGGCGAAAAACATGAGGGAGAAAATGCTGACTCTGAACAGAAAAAGAATAGTAGGGTGACCTTGATCAGAACCTGCTACTTATAAAGGCACCCAGGGCCAAACTGTTGAGGAATATTGGGCATTTAAAATAGGAAGACATGAAACACTTTGAGCAGCCACCCCTCCTGTGGCAGGACCCTAAGCGCAGTAACCTTATATCAAAGCTTGGCGTGTAGCAGAGCAGCCAGAGAGAAGGACATTAATTATTGAGGAGCATACGGTAACAAGCTGTGAGTGCCAGTGACGGCGTATTGTAAGGAAGACCAGCACCCCATGTCCGATTATCTATTGTTAACCTCCCTTTTCCCCGTCTCCACGAGCTCGCTGGCTACGAGAGGGCGAGAGCCGTCCACTGTCATTCTCTCTCTCCTAACATATACAAGCACACACACGTCAGGGTACGATGGGAAGAGGATATTTTCTTTGGCTTTCTATTATTTTATTACACAAACACAATATCCAACACACTCTCATACACACTCACACACACACATACACACGCACAGTCTGATGGCTCAAAGGGCAAGTTATTGGCTCAAACAGCAGAATAACATGTCAGCCTCGGGGGATTTTGACCGAGGTACCTGCTAGTGCAAAAAGGCTGTTTGCAACCATTCTCTGTGTGCCTCTGTACTTCACTTTAGCTTCCTCTTTGAACGCTGACATGCTGCTGGCTGCTCTTCACTCCCCCCACTGAGGATCTGAGGGCCAGGAGAGGGTGAGAGCACAGCCTCAGACCAACACCTTATATGGATGATCTGCTGGTCAGTAAATTATGTTAGTTATCTCGTTGGTCAACGGAATATTTTTCCTATTAAGGCACAGCATGTTTATTTCCACACTGGTCAGTCGCAGTCTCTTCTCATTTGCTCCTTTTTGTTGTCTTTTTGCTGAACTTTTAGGTGGATTGCACAGAAGAGAAGTTGACGCTTTGTCTTTGCCTGTGTATTAGTCATTTCATTTCAGATTTAGTGTTGAGATCAGTATTTCACATTACTTTTAATTACCAGAAATGTATTTTGTATTTGTTTAAATATATAAATTAGTTTTGGTCAAGAGTTTATTTGGACTAAACTCAGGTTTAAATCCACTTGACTTATTGTACTGTTGCAATGAATTTAGGCAATTGAAAATAATTAAAATGTGCCATAATCATATACTTTTTAAATGCAACAAAATCGAAGGAAGAAAAAACACACAAAACACTTAAAACATCCTTAGAATTGTGAAAAAAGCAAGGCGAAATATATTTGATCCCCATCCTGAGAGTTGAAATGATGTCAAATATATTTCTGGTGAGTTTAGGAGCCAACTCGCACAGCCAAGCTCCTGAGCTCCCGAGGCCGGGGGGGCTTGGTTAGCAACAGGCTCCAGCACTGTTGATTCTGCACTGCAAGTACGCTTCAGGGAAGATGACCGGGCTAATACTGAACAACAATCACATTTTGACATGGTTGTTTACAAAAAGGTCTCTCTCTTTTTGTGTTCCATATCTTTGTTCATCAAAAGTTGTTCACAGATTTAAACATTTCATTTTTTTTGTCAACTCTTTCAGCGCAGCTCATTTGCTCTGCCAAAAATTCATCTTCTCAAGGGTTAGAAAAAGAGGTTGACAAAAGTATTTTATAACAATTTTCATGAACTAAGCTAGTTGTAGCATATATTGCCTTAAAGGCCCGACACTCCCCTTAAATTCAGCCAAGCTGCACCAAATTTCACTGGCTGATGAATATCAGTCACCAAATATACAAAAAAAAAAAAATTGTCAGGATCAATGAATTATTCCCGGAAATCTGTGAAAAATTAGAACGATTTTCTATCTCACTATTGTGGAAATATGTGAAAAGATTAATCCTGGATCCGCCCCATAAACTCCAGCAAAATTGAATGGGTTCTTGTCAGACCCATCCTCATCCTTCCAAGTTTTATTACTATCGATTATTTGTATCTCTCTATCTATCTATTGGTTTCCTGAAACACACCAACAAAGAAACAGACAGGGGTGAGAACGTAACCTCCTTGGTATAGTTGATTAATTCAGTTATATCGCACCATTTGTTTATGCCATCAACTTCTACTCCTCTGTATCCACACTGGCCTCCAACCTTTGTGAATGGACCCACTAATAACTGCTATCTTTGTGTCCTCTCATCACATAAACTGTCCATCAATGCCATCACAGTCAGATAAGGTCCAAGGCAAGAAAGCTTCTGGTGCATATTCGACGTCCAAGTGTTGAGAGAGGAGGCTGGATGTAGTGCCGACGCATCTACACGACAATAACACGTTTCCATCAAGGCTGAGAAGTAAGTCGCTGCTGAAAATAGAACTTTGCTGGTGCTAACGAGAATTTCAAACGTTCACTCTCCGTGCTCAGTGTTCATGGTCAAACGGAATGAGCCCTTTGCATTATCACTGCTCAGCAGTGGCCTTCTTCAAAATGTAGCTTTTTTTCTCCTCGCAAGACAATCGTGCCACAGTGGCTCCGCAGACACAGCATTGAGATACAGCGAGGACAACAACGTGTGGATCAAACTGAGTGAGAGCGAGAAGCTCCAATAGATGGTATTATTCTCTAACATTAATATTTAACTGTAATTTATTATCGTTTCCCGTAATTAATAATGATAAGTTAGAGCTCGATGTGGAGTTCGCGAAAGGATACACAGCAAGTGTTAAAAAAAAGAGAAAAAGTGGAGGAATTAAACACAGGAGAGGGTTTAATGGACAGTCAAAGGGTCGGGCTGTAAACCTACTCTGAACACACACACGCACAGGCACACACACACACACACACACACACACACACACACACACACACGCTGAGTTGAGCTTGTAAAAGTGAATGAACTCAGAGGGGCTGACCAGTGTTGGTGCCCTTTGATGGCAGGGCGGTTTGTTTCCACAGGTCCGCGACTCTCTGACCCCTGCTGTGGAAAGGTCGAGTGCCTCTTTAGCTCAGTGCTAATGATCCATTTAACACCCTTTTGCTGTGTGAGTGTGTGGCATGCGTGTGAGACAGGCAGCGCTGTTGTTAAGTACCTCAACCAACACTTCAACAACATGTAACCTCAGACTTAACAGCGCAGAATGACAGCTGACACGGGCCGAGCTCTGACTTTTATGAATTTTTCAGAGTCGCGTTTGACAGCTGCAGAACGCGAACATGACAAGTATCGTGGGGGAGTCACACACGTCTCTGATAATGTCGTGTTGGCCCTGTCGCACGCCTCACACGCGGAAAAAGAAAAAACCTGACAAACCACAACTTTTCCAAGGCGTCCAACTTTGCACGAACCAATTTATGTATCCTCTGCCACCCTGCCTCCTTTTTTATTTTTAATACCACATTAAAGGGGATTTTATTAATTACACAGAAGAGTGCCACACATACAGCCTCAGCTTCCATTTGATGTGATTTCTGTTAAAAAAGAAGCAGTCCCACATGTAGCAAATCCCCACTGCCACTCTGCCAAAAAAACAAACGGCAAACAACAAAACAACAAAAACAGCGACTGAGTCAAAGTGGATCCCTCTCAGTAGGGGCCGGGGCCAAAGTCCCCTTTCAAGTACAGTTGCAACAATTATCTTCAAAGCCGAGCCGAGCGGGAACCTTTGTTTTCCTCCCAATCCACATGGCTTGAACCTGACCCTGTTTCTTCAAGCCTGGTGGAGGATAACATGTTCCTACAGTTTGATAGCGAGTACATTTTCTTATGACTTATTCATCTTTTTTTTTCCTTTCTCCCTCTCCTTAATTTATAATTCATTTGATCTAAAATTTCATTAATTTTCTAAAATGTTCCAATTGGGGCCTTTCTGTGCCCAAGCGAAGGGTTTTTTTTTCTTTGTCCAACCCTCTTTTGTAGTCGACTATTATTCTTTTATGTAGCTGCCTTGTAGAGGTTATCGTCTTCTGAGGGCAAACAGCGCTCGCTGGAAAAGTTTTAATCAGCTTTAATGAGTGGGGTCAGCGCTGGAACCAGAGAGGGAGAGAGACACACAGCGACGCTGGAAGTGAGAGGGAAAGCAAACCGGCCTCTGAAATGCACGGACATTTTTATCTTTTCTACATTTTCGGTCTCTCTCATTTGCACTTTTCACTTTCTTTTCTTTTTTTTTGCACGTCCTTCTTCTGATAGTCAGATTTAACTCAAATTGCACTGGCATCTTAGACATGGGAACAGATTATAGATAATGAAGGATTCATTTTGGGGCCGCTATCTTCAAAGTATCATTCCAGCTACAAGACTGCAATTAGAGGGTGAAAGTTAATTTTTAAAGTCGTCCGTCAGTGGCCATCAAAATATTTCCAACATGGCTGTGAAGAGGGACAGTCGTGTGTGAAATGCTCAGCCTCATCTGCCTTAAATTCCTCCACAATGATAAAGCTAGTTTTGTCTTTCTACTCTGACAATCCCTGGCTTTTTATCATTCCCTGAAATCCTCAGATATATCTCTTTTACCTTCTCCTCTTTAAGTTACCTTGCCTTTCTCCGCTCGCCCGCTATCAAATGCTAGCGGCCTTTCTCCTGGCTTTAGCCTTGGACTCTAATCTTCTTCTCTGCGATAGTCTAAGCCATTCCATTATTAGCATTTTAGAGCCAAGGCCAGCTCACTCAATGTGACTTTTAGGCCACACAGCGAAGATATGGCATACTTTGTTTATAAGTGAGGTCACCGCAAAAGATTTACTGTTTCAAAGAGAATTTTACCATTTGCAAAAAGATACGACCTCAGGAAAGTTGGGATTCTCAGCGTACTAAGCATTGACATGATTTCTGCAAGAAAGTGATTTTAAACCCTCTCTATGTCTCCATGTCATAGCATGTGCTTGTTTTATGCTGTTTAAGGATATGATGGGGAAAACTGAAATGATTAGTGTCATACTATCAGCCAGTCAGTCTAACACCATGCAATTTCCCATAGACATTAAAAGGATGAGTCTTACTGACTGGTGATCCTCTATCTTATCATTCAGTGGCACCAGAACATTGAAGTTTTCTCTCATCTGGTGAAACATCTCTTCTTTCCCTCTTGTAATGCCAGAAATCTTGTACAGACATCCCTAGTGTCCAGTCTAATGACTTTGTTGGAGCTGGGTTATAGTTTAAGATGGATTTTCACAGTGTTTGTCAAGTATTTATTTCTAGTCATTGTGCAATTTATGCCTAGCTCACTCTTCACTATTTTTAGCCCGATTTTCCAGTTGCTGACGAGTTTTGGAACTCGCCGTCAAAAGGCCCAGATTGGAGGAAAATCTGTGTTTGATCTGCAGTTGCCGATCGCAACGTATAAACTCTTCAAAGATGCGATTTGACGAGCGGTTGGTTTTCCCTCGTGCTTGGACAGGTTGGGAGAGAGAAGAACGTCCCGAGCCACTCTCTATTCTTCACAACTGAGATGTCCACTGACCCGTTTAACCTCCTCCAGCCTAATTTGTCAACCTGTAGCAGGATGACATGGAGGAGCGGGAGCATCATTCAGACTTTCCGTGTCTTTCCTCGCATGTGTTCTCGTGATGAAATGTTGTGACCAGACAAACTAGTCCAGGGTTTCTCCTGGTGAAAGATTGTGTAGCGTGTGACTCCCTGTCGCCAGCAGTCACTTGTGTAGTATGAACTCACAACAACTGCGAGACTCCCAATCACACGTCACGAAGCCGTGTGGTGCGAACTGCACAGCAATCCGCCAACTTTGAAAGTCATGTAGTGTGAACTTGGCTTTAGCATTGTGTCATTAATGTAGTGATTTTCTCAAAACGAGTCAGAGTTGACATCATGGCCATCTTCATATTGTTTTGAATTATACCTAATCAAAGAGCCATCTGAACTAAAGCTGTATTTGAAGAGGAAGCAGGAGTTTGAGTCCCCACAACAGGGGAATGTTTTCTATGTCTGCTGAATCTGAGTTGCAGAGTGAAGCGCTGGTCAATTCTCAACAATAGATGTTAGATCCCAATATGAAATTCCACCTTCCTCAGCTCACCTCTTTCACACCATGAGGCCACAAAGCTCCATTGATCTTCCTCCTGCAAGCATTACTATGTTTTCCTCCCTTGTATGCCAAGGGAAAAGGTTAGTGTGTGTAAGTGTGTGTGCGTGCTTGTGTGAATGCATGTGTGTGCGTGCTTGTGTGTATGCATGCATGCATGTGTGTGTGTGCGTGTGTGTGTGTGTGTGTGTGCGAGTGTGTGAATATGCTTGTACCCATATCTCCATCACCCTATTATCTCTTTCCCCACATATCCAAATGTCACTACATCTTTCTTGCAAATGTCTTCTTGTGATTTGTGGATGCATGTGTGTCTGCTTTACATGCAGATGTGTACGTCTGCGCGTGCCTTACATTTTTGTGTATGTCTGTATTAGTTGCACTGAATTCTCCACAAGTTGTGCGCCGCGTGTGTGTGTGTATGTGTGACCAGATCATGCAGGCTAGCCTCACCACGCTCCCAGTGGTGCCAGAGCAGAAGCTCAGAGGCCCGGCGCTTAGCCCTGTGTCGATAAGCGGCCGCTCTTCAAAGAGTGCTGAGGAAAAACGTCTCGGCCCTGTCAAAGTCGGACAAATTCCCTGCTAACACCCTGAGCCTTGCTGCTCGAACAGTTCAAAGAGCAGAAGAGAGGAAGGAAAAGGAATGGAAGGGAAAAGGGGCGGGTGGGTTTATATACCTGTGTGTGTGTGTATGTGTGTGTGTGTGTGTATGTGTGTGTGTCTTTTCGAGGTGGAATCCTCTTGATGGACATGATGCACTCGAGCCACAAAGCACAGTAGTAATTCTTATCAAGTTGTGTTCATGGTCCTCAAACATGTAAAAAGCTGTATTCAATAGCACATCTGACAGAACTACATTTTATAAAAAGGATGTGATGTAATTGAGTATGTGACAGTGGAAAAGCTCACATTCGGTGGGTCTGAGATTATTTGAAAACCAAACGCAGTACATTTCAGAAAATGTAATCTGATGAGTCTGTAGTAGCTACTGTGAACAGCCAGTTATGCTCAACCTTACCTGAGCATTCGGTTTGCATTAAGAGTTGAACAGTAAAGCATCAAAGAGTGAGAGTGTTGAAGTCGCACCATCGGTCAGTGTTTGACTTTCCCCGTTGGCCTTTGACAGACAGAACAACCAACCAACAGACAGACGGAAGAACGGACAGACAGACAGACAGACAGACAGACAGATAGATAGATAGATAAATAGCAGTGGTATTTATATGTAATGTCCTGCGAGCAAGCTGCAGCACCCCTAGCCTGAAGATTTTTCTGTTGTTGTGAAGGCATTTGACCGGAGAATCTCCTTCCACGTTCATATGTGAAAGACAAATCAAATCACAATCTGATTAATTCATAAAAAAAATAGGCTGTAATGAAACTTGAGAAGATCTATGTAGGTGGCGCTACAGTAAATCTTTCCTGCATCAGGCAGGCCCAAACTGACATCCAGTACATTCTTAGTAGCAGCACTATCACTTTACAGTGCTCCCAGTGGTGTGTGAAGGGGCTGCCAGTCTGCAGCCCATCTGCCTCCAGGAGACGACATCCTGCACAAACACAGCAAAATGACCGGCAAAGCTTCGCCTGTTGGAACAAAGAAACATATGATGTGCAAAAAAGAAAAAGGAGAGGGGGTTAAAAAGCATGGCCTCAGCAACTCCACTTTCTTGTCGTTGGCATTAATTCGTTCTCGAGAACAACAAACGGTTCTCACATGCTCTTGAGAGATTTTTTTCTTCTATCGGCCTCTCAGATATTAATTATATATTTATATATAGAATATGCAAAAAGAGCTGAGGAATGTTGGGAAAGGCAAATGATTAAAAATTAAACAATGCAGAAAATCACTCTGTTACCTAAAGGGATCCTACAGTACATCTCTCTAGTTTTTTTTTATCTTTATCTTTACTCCCTCTCTCCCTTGCCGCTTTCATTTTTTTCCTCCTTTTTTTTTTTTGGTTGAAGATTTCTTTAAAGCTGTCTGCTCCGCAGGCACGCATGCTTCCCAGCCCACAGACAGCGGCAGAGTGTGTGTTCTGCATATGTCTGTCCTCCCTGTGTGTGTGTGTGTGTGTGTGTGTGTGTGTGTGTGTGTGTGTGTGTGTGTGTGTGGCAGCATCCAGGCTATTTGTCATGGCGTAGGCTGTTTGCTGGGTCAGTCCAGATAAACTAATGTGTCAGTGCAACGGGGCTCTGCCGCTGACCAGAGCGCCTGCAATATGCAAAGACTTTGAATTATTTCTCTGCCCCGTGGCTCCCCCGCCGAACACCATGCAAAAAGTAGAGGGAAGAAGATGAGGGCGCAGGAAGGGAGGGAGGGGATGAGAGAATACGTTTGGGAATATGGAGGGACAAAAAGAAAAAAAGAGTGAGCTATTGGAGGGCAGTGCAGAGGATTTGGGAATTGTTTGTAAGAAGGGAGTTGCCCACAAGCAGTGGAGAAGAGGAGTAAAAGAAACACAGGGAAAGAGATAAAGTGAAGGAAAAACCCACACGAAAAAATGGCGACACAGGCCAGTTTGTGCCACTGTTTGCCCTCAGGGAAAGAATTAGCCAGCCTTTGAGAAAAGACAGAGAGGCCTAAGACTAACACTCACAAGGTCACAGGTTCACTGGTCACACTGATTGCTTTGAACACACTGATTGCTTTGTATGAGTGTGTGTGATCATGGGCAAATGTGCCTGTGAACGTATTGATGACCTAAAGCACTTACTATTACATCAAAGTCAAGAAAACACGCAGCCACAAGGTGCATTTTTCGACTGATTCTCAGAAATGATAATTTGTTTTTACTTTTTGGTGTCAGAAATCTGGATTTGCAAAAAGGTGGACTGAACTGTGAGCAAACGCTTCACCATCAACCACTGTCATCCAAAATGGTGCACACTAGTGGATTTTCAAAACGATTTTCAAATATTGTTATTTGTACACAGATGGAGTGAAACTTCATTGTGAAAAAACTCATTTTAATTCATTCTCTGAATTGGGAACTAACCCCCATTGTTATGATGGGTAAATCAAAAGTAAAATCTGCCCAATTACCCCACCTGACAACAACATGAACTGTGGCCTAGTTTGTCACAGGAGGACAGTCTCTTGGAATGAGAACCACAACCACAACATGGCTTTTCAGAATAAAAGTCTCTGTTACTCTGAAAAATGCACAGAACACACTGTCAACAGCTTTAATGGAGACTACTTTCCTCAGAAGAGACTAGAGGGCAGTGATTTTACAATTTGCATAGCCTGACCCTTTGATATAGGTTTTAAGAGATGGTTTTAGGTTTTTCACCCTAAGAGGAAAATCATGGGAAACTACTGAATACTTCAATTTTGTTGTCATGAAGTAGTCTAAAGATAGTGGACATTCTGTAATAGGACAGAATATCAGCTTCAACCCAAAAAAGTGTCAGTACCAGCCTTCAAAAAGCCACATTAGTCAAAGAAAACTGGCAATTTACCCCAAAGTTACTGTGACTTTGTAATCAGAATGACCTTGAAGGCACATATTTGTGTGAACACGCCTATACCCCCACCACTCCATCAAAACATACACACACATTACCCTAAACATACACACAGTACACAGCCATACAGATGCTAGTGATCATTATGGTCTTCTGTTTTGTCAAACCTCAGATTCGGCCTTCTTGCCTCTAGCTGACAGCCATATGAGGGGAGATTTTTTTTCCTCCCTCCGTTTTGGCAAAGGATCAGACAAGCTGCACAGTGGCATATTAAAATGTCAGCTTAAAATGAAAATAAACAACTTAGGGGTGGGAAAAGGTTTTGCGATACTGTTAATATCACATCCACCCCCGGACAGACTTGGTAAGGCCCTGGGGCAGAGTGGAGATTGACAGGTGGGGAGGCTGGATCTCACTGCCGCAGGGGGGTTCCCCTGTTTGAACGTTGGGAGCTTTAGGTCTTAGTTTGAGGAATAAACAACGATAAGGCTCAAACTACATTCTGCACACATATATACTGAATGTATGTACAAATATATACTGTGTGCGGCTGAAAAAGACAATGTGAACAGTGTGAATTAGAAGCAGTTTATCACTATATAGCCTTATACCTTGAAAATGGTAGGAAATGGTGGGAATATCGTGTTTTGTTAAAAGACGGATTGTTGGTCTGCTTTAAACAAAGGTTGTTTGGAGGTGGACTGATGTGAAGTAAATTGTCCCCTGTGAATGACATGTGTAACGATATTAGACAGTTTATACTGATGCAATATTCAATGCAAAATCTTCATCTGAAAGGCATCATTCAAATGTGCTTTCACACCTACAGTACCTTGTTTGATCAGGGCCATCGGACTTTCAGGACAGTCCGAACTTAGGGGTGTGAATCTCGAGGCACATTTTGTTTTTATCGCTTGAGTGTGTGATTATTATTTGAGGTGTGCAACCTAACTAGCTTCATGATCTGTGCTGCAAAAGGTATTTTAGACTGTTACTGTTGTTATTGCGCTGTAATTTACAAAATAAGGTTTTCAATTCAAAAACCGTGAGTCTATAACAGTGGTCAGTGCTCTCCACATTGATTTGACGTTCAATCAGTTTAGACTTGTGTGCTGCATCTTTATCCTTTACTGTATCAGGGTGAATTGAGTACACGCCTGTCTACAAACCAATCAATGTGAAGTACAGGTAGATGCAGCCTCCATAGGTAATGACGTCAGGACCAACGTATGTCATACAAAATTCTGTATCGCTCTCTTTAAATTACAATGTGGAACTAAAACTAGTGGGTCAGATGTCAAATTAAACTATGTAAAAAAGGCATGAACCTTGGTTCAGACCATGGTCCAGACTTTCAGTTGTTAAAACGCCCTGAATCTCCACCACTGGCATAGTGCATTATCAGAACAAAGCAATTAGACAAAGTGATTTACCAAATCACACCAAACTAGATTTATCATTTCCGACCTCCCTCTAATTTTAGTTTCACAATTTCTTGTGGTCAAAGGGTTGCAGGTAGAAATCATATATTGTATGTAACTTTTTTGGTAAAATATTAAAAAACTTTTTGTTGCCACGACTGAACTACCGACTAACTGTCCGGGTTTACTTACTACGCTACTATTCTTGTTTATGTTAGAATGCTATTGATGCAACTTCCTGCAGCTGCTTAATAGTAAAAGCCTTGAAGCAAGAGAATTGACTGTGGTTCTTTACTGAGGAGCAGCCACAGGAATTATTTAATTCTTACAACTGCTGTAGGGGTCCATTACAGTTGGTCTAAATCAGTACATTAAAACAGCCAGACGTTCAGATGCCATTAGTTCCTCACATCCATTTACTGTACACCACCCCTCTGGATGAGCCTGTTTTTCTTACCATTTGACGAATTTGCATCAAATCGCTCACTCTGCTTAATCATTGGCTTTCATTAGGACAATTTTCACGTTCAAATGTAGACTCCCTGAGACAGAGTAATGGCGTAATGATGACTGTTATTGACAAGAGCACTTTAATCACATCCACCCTGATCTTACCGAAACATGCTCTCTAAAACATCTCACCCTTTCGTCATCTCCACGTTCGACAACCTAACCTATTAATGTGCCTGCTGACTCTACACTGCAGAGATGCCTTTTCCTCCTATTGTTTAAATATACAATTAATATAAGACATCATTATTTTTGGCTTGGTGTGGTCCCCGAGCTTGCTGTTCGGGCCCCATGTACAACACAGAGAGTGTTTGTTGGTGTTAACTAGCACACGTGTCGAAAATAAACACCTCGCTCGACAACGTTCCATTAATAACACGCCTTCGCTTTGTTGCCCGCTTGTTTCTGCTGCTGCTGCGTTTTGTTACTTTGCTGTCTTACTTTCCCTGTCTTTTGTAGTGCCTGTGTGTGTGTTTGTGTGTGTGTGTGTGTGTGTGTGTGTGTGTACAGTAGATTGTGCAAACGTGTGTGCGTGTATAGTAACTTTTGCCTGCGTGTGTATAGTAGCTTGTGTGTGTGTGTGTGTGTGTGTGTGTGTGTGTGTGTGTGTGTGTGTGTGTGTGTGTGTGTGTACAGTAGATTGTGCATGCATGTGTGTGTGTGTGTGTGTGTTTTTGTGCGTGTGTCTGTCTATGTTGGTGTATGAATAAATATTCCTAAGTACTCCTGTTTATATTCATATAAACAGGAGTACACAAATACATGCATGGTAATAAGAAGATGATCAGATGTGTGGTTTCTAATCTTCTTCCTGAGCATCATTGACCGCCACACTTTCTGCATATACAGTATGCACACAAACAACATGCATGGATCTATATATATGTATATGTGTGTGTGTGTGTGTGTGTGTGTGTGTGTGTGTGTGTGTGTGTGTGTGGTGTGTGTGTGTGTGTGTGTGTGTGTGTGTTTGTGTGTGTGTTTGTGTGTGTGTGAGAAAGAGCACAAGGTGGCATCAATCCAACACAGGGCACCCAGGGTGGTCTGTTCCTGACAAAAGGTTTACAGTCATCCGCGGATCTTTGCACATGCATCCTCAGTAAAGTGTTTTTAGGTATGAGTGTGTATGTGTGTGCGTTTGCATTCATGTTAACCCTGGTCAGGCTATTTTGGGTGGCTGGCATTCAGGAAAACCTTCCAGAATGTCACAAGAAACAAATAACCCTCGCAAACTCACCGCCCCGCTGTGAACAGCAGAGACATGAAAAAGTGAATATGAATATGCAAATATATCACAGGGAAGTGAGCAGTTGTTTGAAGAACTGCTGCTTTTGTTTCTGGCAATTAATAGCACAAACAACTGCCCTGTGTCTCTGTGTCTGTGTGTCGGTCTTTCTTTCTCACATGGTCTATAAATATGGTTCGCAGAGTTGATACAGCGCTCTCCTCGCCTAGCTCCCTCGATGGACTGAGATTAGCAATGGAAATGGAAAATACATAATGCAATAATAATAACGCTAGTCAGATGGACGGATTCGGAATAACCAACAATTCCAAAATGACATGATCAGCTTCTGAATCGTTAATGACTCCTGCACCTCCAAAGATTATCTCTGTTAAAGTTTTTATTTTTAGGTAAAGAAACTTTTCTTTTACTACTGAGCACAAGTAGGTTAAAGCTAAGTGAATAGACAAGACTTAATTTCTCCCTAATGGAGGCAACAGTATTCTCTAGTGTTAACTTTAAACTCAACATCTTCATTGATTCATTAAAAAATTGCTGTCCGGCATTCATACCTTTGATATTTATAATAATGTGTAATTCCATTAAAAACTGTACAGATACAACTGACTGTGATGTTGAGATGAGGTGGAGGCCAAAAGACATGATGCTTAAAGTATGTTCGGTTTCTCTGTCCTGCTGCAGAATAAACTAGAATGGCACCCATTAGAGTCCATACCTCCACCACGGCCTAACAGTCCCCTCAAATTCAAGCAAGCTGCATTAAATTGCAAACACTCTTCTTTTTTCTCAACATCTATTGAAAGTGTTAAAATGTGTCACAATTAAACAGAAAGTGAAAAACAACTAATTTTATCCGTACCAAATCTTAATGGCTTCTTCCCTGACTCATGTTGGAAATGTTTCACTTGTTTTTGTGTAATCTCTCCGGCAAACAAACAAACCAACCAACAAACAGACAGGGATGAAAACATAACCTGGAGGTAACTGGGACGGCACCCAGTAGAGCACATACCTCCACCAGGGCCCAAACGAACACTTACGTTCAATCAAGTAAAAACAAAACTGAAAAAAACACAACATGCCTCCATACTGCTCGTGTGGTGTCATCCAAGTGTCCGCAAGCCCCGACATTCAAATTCGACTTGAAACGTTGTCATTGACATTGTGTTTTAAGCCCAAATCTGCTCTGATATCCTCCTCGGAGGCACGTTCACGTTCTCATGAGCACACCGTAAGCCGCACACTGCACACAAGCTTTCGCCCAAGGGGACGTGCAGGGTGCGCGTTTGCATCGCTATGTCCGCTAGCAAAGCTACTTACGATGCCGTTTCGAATATGAATGTCGGGGCTTGGGGACACTTGGATGACACCACACGAGCAGCATGTTGTGTTTTTTTCTGATGTTTTATCTGATGTTTACACTTGACCCACCCCCCCCCCCCATCGGCAGAGTGGTGAGTAGATAATGAGTGAATTTTCATTTTTCTGTGAACTATCCCTTTTACCCCTTTGACAGAAGTAATTCAATCAATTGCATCAATCCAATAGAGTTGTGGCAGCGTCATAGATTTTGGTGTGGACAGTGCGGTCATGGTCTTTGTGACGGTGTTCCCGAACTGTACCTGTCAATGTATTTACTCATCTCAAAGGATCTTACCTCGGACATGACTCCACAATCTGGCAACCCTCAACTTTAAACTGCAGATTTCAAAGGTCACAGAATTTAAAATGTGTTCACTGGACAATATGAGCATCATTTGATATTGTGTTGAAATTCCACTGGTTCAAGTTTGTTAATTTATGATAAATGAAAAGTGTCAGGTTGGAACAGTGACATTGCTCAGCTGCATGATTGGATGTTACAGACCACACAGCTGTGACCGAGCCAATGATTGTGGTGCATATAAAATACCTAATGTCAATACACCAAAAATAACTTTTGCTCGGCACAGTAACACTGGATTATCTTGATAATGGCTAAAGGTGTGTTAAAGAGGGTGCATTTGGATACAAAGTCTTAGGACTCGTGCAGACATGAATAAATGCAAAATTTACTCTCACAGCACAACTTTTTGGCACAAAGATGCTTCTTTCTGAGTTGAAAATGTTGAACCGGTGTTAGAAAAGCTGTGCATAACATTATGCTAGTAACTACAGCTCATGTCTGTAAACTTGGCTGCTTGGCAAAAGATCCCAGGTCTGCAAGCAAAATAACAGTTTTTTTAACAGTTTATACACCCAAATCATCAGTCCTCATTTTGATAAACGACAAAGTGTGGTGAGGACATGGCCTGTCACATTTCATGGGCGGCTGAGTGCTGAGAGAACAGGGCCTCTGTCCGCCCTGCGCAGGCTTCTCCTCATATATTAATAATGATAATGAGCAAAGGGGTGACCAGGCCCGGGGCCCACAACTAGCATCTCCTTATTAGAATAACCCCTGCAACTCTCTATGTCAGACGCACACACACACACGCACACACACTCACACAAGTGACTATGGACGTGAACTTGAGCACATGACCATACGGCAGGCAATATGAACATACACGAACACGCAAATGCACGCAAGCCAACAAAGACACATTATTCAGAAGATGGCTAATGTGAAAGCATACAAACACACACACAGACACACAGACACACATACACACACACACACACAGACACACACACACAAACACACACACACAGACACACACACACACAGACACACACACACACACACACACACACACACAGATTGGACAGACATGCAAATGGACACCCAGTGGGACAGAGAGAGAGAGGAGGATTCCCCTCTGGCCAGAAAGCCCATACTCTCCATCACCCCTACCTCCACATACCCCCCTGACCCATGTCACACACAATCAGCCTCCCAGTCCAACACACACACACTTCGAGTCCCCCTTTCTCTTTCCAACACACCACATTATCCTGCTGCACACACTATCTGCATCTCTCCCACGCATCCAGACACACACACACACTCACACACACACTGAGACATGGCGGGTGCCCTGCCTAACCCCTGGACCCCGTCGGTCATTAGTATGGAGGCCTGTCTGTGTTTGTTTGGCTTCTAATGGACCATTTAAATGCAGAATATTCACAGCAGACAGGGCCATCCTCGGGGACAGTGCGCACACAGGCCTGAATATGCTTCGGCTCCATTATCCTGGAGGAAGTTATCCTTATTATCATCACACAATGCCACACTGACTGGCAATGAGTTTGCTCTGGCCCTCAGCTGGCTCTCTCCGCCCTTCATGTACTGCTGCCAATGTGTTAATGGACCCTTCCAGGTTTGACCACTGGAGCCCACAGCATGGGATCCTGTACTTTTTGATTGTTATCTATAACTAAAGACAGTATTAAAGGTCTAGTGGGTAGGATGGATGGGGATCTGCTGGCAGAAAGTGATTAGTGTATAATCAGCGGAAACTACGAATTGTTGAGTTTTTCGTAGCTTAGAACGAGCCCTTAATGTCTATGTCGTCCACTTCAACCATGTTGCACTACCATGTTTCTACAGGATCCGAGATTGGACAAAGCTGACAGTGGCTCTATAGAGCTGGGCCTCTCACATTTTCAGATCACCCGTAGGCCGCTGTGCATTCTCCAACGGGGAAGTGGTGAGTGGAGGGGTATTCAGTTTCATGCAATCTGCAGCCTCACCACTTGATGCCACTAAATCCTACACACGGTCCATTAAGATTTTTTTTAGTTATAAATATTTACAGTCTTTTCTGTCAGCAATTTCCTGACTGCCAATGTGTTAAAGATAAATCCTGTATTTGCTTTATAAAATGGGCCTTTATTCTTACCTTACATTTATTTTTATTAAACTTTTTATTTTTAATTCTATTGTGAGTTTTTTGTTAATCACTTTGGTCAACTCTGGTTGTTTTTAAATGTGCTTTAGAAATAAATTTGATTTGATTTATATGGATTTTTACGAGTTCAACATGCATTATGTTTCAGTTTTACTAAGTGTACTATAATTATTAACCACACTGTTCCACACTTTTAAATGACATGCATTTGTCCAACCAACCTTATGGTGCAGCCTCGTCCTGTTGTGGTTGTCAATAAAGATCGTTTTGTTAATGCAAAGATAGATTGCAAAAAACTAAATATTTGGAGTGCTAGTATTTTTTGTCGCACATGTATTTATTTATTTATCGCATTGAAAATCAAACTTTGCCAAGAAAACTATTTTTCTTGGTCCTCTTGTTCCTCAAAAAAACAAGAGGACCAAGAAAATTGTTGTCCAACAAACAGAATTTAATAAAAAGGTAAATATTTACAATGTTTTTTGTTTTATTTTTCTGGGATGATGGGTCACATTTAAACAATGCCATCACACAATTCAAGCTGCCATCAGGTTTCAAGATAAAGACACATGGTCTGACCTTTTTTTTCAAAATCTACAAATCTTAGGCTAACACAATAGACAAAGTACTCATCAGTTTCCAGTGCAACTTCAGCTGCCCAACAGCTCGGTGACTGGATTGAGCTAATGCTAACGCTAGCTAACATGTTATAACATGTCTAATGCCTCGGTCACACTGATGAGCGGCGCGTGTGCGTCCCGGAATGTCTTGCTTTTCATTTTGGTGCCCATATTATTGAGTTAAAGCAGCCCCACTGTCCTCAGACACACATGCTTTCACCACAGCTTCTGTCTATTTGTTGAATATTTGTAACACTTCTCGTACCTCTTTCAAAGTAAAAGCACCCTAGCGTCTCTGCTGACTGAATCCATTCATTTGTTTTAACAAGATTTATATTGTGAAATATTTGCAGGACCAGAATATGCACAGCTTCATACCGTAGAGTACATAAGCTACTTTTATGGGGAAAATGCAGTAGTTGTACCAGCAACCTCGAGTAGCGTCTCCGCAGCAGACACTGTGTGAACAACAGGCGCGCGGGAGATGCAGCAGATCAGCGATGTAGTCGTCACACACTGCACACGCACCCAATGTGGCCCAGGTGTAATGTCGAGTGCTGTGAATTCTTATCTGGCAATCGTCTCTCTTCCAAATCTCCTTAGTCTAAAATGAGTCATGATGTTTCATAGTGTCATGTCAATACAGACAACCGGTCTAAACAAGTGAACTCCATTGAGGGGGGATGGTGTTTGCTATTTCCCTAACACACAGAGGCCGTAGAATGGAGACAATGATGTGGTCTGCCTCACTATTCCAGATGGCATCCGCATCAGGCAAGGACAGTAAACAACATCAATAATGATGATAATAAAATGGCATTACAGTTACATTACTGCAACCTTCTATGTCTTTTACTAATAAGTTGTGATATAGGGCACCTTTTATTATTATCACATTATCAAATTATGGGGAAAAAAGAATCCTTTCTAGGTCTGCCTTGCCAGTGAAGCTATACAATGGGCAAGTAAAACTCTGGTCAACTGGCCAAATGTGGGCCAGTGAGGAAATTGTTATGGTGAACTCTGCCACAGTATTATCCTTCTTGGTTTTGAATGAGTGTACTGGTATGTTATGGTTATGGCCTTCAAAAGTCATCATCACTCAAACCCAAAACATGAGCTGAATACTGCCTTTTATAATTCTTTGCTACAGGCACATATGACTAATGCAGGACATCAAGTCTGGCCGTGTGATTTAACTTGGCTCTCCGATAATATTGTGATTTGTATTTGTATTAGTGGATGTTGCAAAATGCTGTGAAGCATCAGAGTGCGAGTGGGTGTTGCTGTCCAGTTAAGGCCTCTCTCCTTCTCTCTGTCCTTCCTCATGGTTAATCTGATAAAAACGTGTGGGACTTTGGCAGGAGGCCGAGCAGAGTGACATCCTCTGCCGCTGGCCGTAGATTAGCATAATGTTTTTGAGTTGAAATGTGTGCCTGTAAATTATGTGTGTGTGTGTGTAATGCATGCAGTCCAGTATATATATGTGAAATGTAAATTTATATAAAGGTATCTATATATTTGTATCTCAAGACTTTGTGTGTGTGTGTGTTTGGCCATGTGTGTGTGGTATATATGTTCAGTGCTCTCTGGGGATCAGCGGTGGTGGTGGAGGGGGAGGCCAGAGGGAGGCTACTGGCCCAGCGGGAGGCTCCAGATGTGGGGCTACTGAGCTGACAGGCCTGGGCCCCTCTGGGCGTATGTGTGCCAACCACAACCTCACTCGCTTTGCAGTAGCCCCTTCTGCGGTCTGGTCATGGTGTGTGGAGAAAGAGAGAGACTTAAGGTTATGAAAAATCGGAAAAATGAGAAGGAGGAAAAAAGAAAAAGGGAAGGTTGGAGAGAAGGCAACCAGAGAGAAGGAGAGAAAGTATGGTTGCAACACCAGCTTCTATCCAGGCTGATATCTGTTGCTTTGGAGCAGTGAAGTGCAAAAATGAGAGAATATTATCAGAGAGTTTAGATCCCTACATTGTTTTTTTTACATTAATTTACTCCTAAGCCTCCAATAGGAACAACTGTACACCTGTTTTTCCATAATTCTCCAATCAGCCAATCATGCGGCAGCACTGCAAAAAATAAAATCCTCCTGGTCCCCTGGGATTTTCACAAACAACCGTCTTAAGTGTTTTAACTCAGAATGGTTAGAAAAACAAAACACATCTGTGTGGGCAGCAGTTCTGCATTGATGAAAGAGGTGAGAGGAGAATGGTCCGACTGGTTGGAGCTGGTGGAAAGGCTACAGTAACTCAGATAACCACCACTTCAAAACCGTGATGAACAAAGAGGCATCAGAATGAAAAGTGACAGTGAGCGGTATGATCTGCAGAGACCACGTCAGGTTCCACTCCTGTCAGCCAGGAACAGAAATGTGAGGCTGCAGTGACACCGACTCACCAACACTGGACAGTTGAAGACTGAAACATGTGGCCTGGTCTCATGACTGTGGATTTCTGCTGAGGCTGCAGGTGTAGAGTCACAATCTGGAGTCTACATCATGAATCCATGGGGTCAACCTGCCTTGTGTCAACAGTCCAGACTGCTGCTGCTGCTGGTGTGATGATGTGGGGAATGTTTTCTTAATACACCTTGGCTCCTTAATATCAATCAATCAAGGTTTGAATGTCACAGTCCATCTGAGTATTGTTGCTGACCATGTTCATCCCTGTATGGCCACAGGTTACCATCTTCTAATGGCTACTCACCGAAGGATAACGCTCCGTCACAAGTCTCAGTGAACTTTGGTGACTTCCCCAGTAACCACATGTGAATCCAGGAGAACCTTTGTGACGGAGAACTGGAGATTGGCGGCGTGAATGGGCAGCTTACAAATCAGCAGAAATGATTATGATGCAGAATCTCGGAGGAAAGTTTCAAACATATTTTTGGAATCAATGACATGAAACACTGAGGCTGTTTGAGAGCAAAGAGAGAAACTATCCAGTAATGGAATAGTGTTCTAGTTGAATGTATCTTCATAGAAAAAGCTCCGCAATAGCTTGATTTGCTTTCTTGTTTAGTTTACGGGAGAAGGTTGGAGGTACCGTGTGTTTCTGTGCCCACATACCAAGATACACAGTTTTAACCTCTCATCCAACGTGGCAGTTGTGTCAAATGTCAAAATAAAAGAGTAATTAAAGCTGTGATTACTTAAGTAAAACATTATTGTGACGATTACACCATTGAAATAATCCAAACAGTAATTACACACAGCTTTGACCAACACATTGGGTCAGTGACAGTGTTGGAAATTGGCTCAGTTGCACATAATGACAGCAAATGTGTTTAGACAAATTCCGTTTCCCTTGCAGTTTTTTTTCCCCTGCAAAGTATTTTTTTTTTTGTTCAAAGCTGTTTTTTCTGAGTCAAGGCCAATAATGGACTAAGAATCTGAGTCAGAAAAGTTAATAAATACTGCAATCCTTAAATTGTGCCCTTGAGCAAGGTACTGAAACCCCAACCTCTCCAAACAAATTGCCCCATCATCACCAGTAGGAGCTGTGGCTTCACTGGGCAGCTGTGAACTTTAAATGTGCCCAAGAATCTGAAAATAAAACAAGGCAGTGTCGAAGAACATCCAGATCACAGTGCTTATTTAAATTTCCCTGGAAAAAAAATAAAGGTTACACACATTAACAAAGTGATTCAGTGCTGGGCTGTCTCACTGTACTGTCTCACTGAACTGCAAACACAAGGCGTTTGGTTTTTTTGTTTTTTTTAACAGTAATAACTCCTCATAATCTTCTGCAGGAAGGCACGCTCACAAAGCCACGTGCAAGAGATTGCTCCCAGACACACAAGTACAGATGTATACGGCTCACAGGCCTATGTGTCCACACCGACAAACACAAATATACAACTGTTATAAAACACACACAACACACACACACACACAGTATTACAGTATTGTGCGCTCAGTGTACAGTGGACAGTGCTGTGTTGAGCCTGCAGCAGTTCTCCCACTGAATGCTATCTGCTCTTATCTGTATGTGTGACTGGCCTGGTAACACTGGGTCTGCTCCATATGTCTTATCACTGGGACAGGCAGCAACCCCCTGGACACACACACACACACACACACACTCACAAACTCACACTCATACAGAGACAAAACATGCACACAAACATGCACATACACAAAAAGGGAGTTGTTGAAAACCTGCAAACGATCAGTGAATCGCGTTACCTTCAGTACACACAATCAGGAGGGTAAAGCGCTGAAGATGGCGTCTTGACTGAAAAAGCGAAAGCCGCACTTCACTTCTCTTCGCCGCAGCTCCGGGAATGACACGGGTCCATATCGCACCTGTTGTGGCCACTGGTCATGTTTGAGTGCATTTGGCAAAGAAATGAGGAGTTCAGCTGTCAGCTGTGCAGTGGGGAAGTGAAAAGGTGGGTAAACGGTGCCGTTCCTGCAGGTGGTGATTATCACTTACAACAAAATGATCATAATAATAAAAAGTGAGGTATATAAATTAAATTGCAGAGTGCAGACAAATATTTGGCCAATTCTGCAAAATCCTCTGAATCTGAGTCTCCATCGGAATGGATGTTTACCAGATTTTCTTCATGCAGATAGTGCAGAAATTTATTAGAAAAATGGTGATGCATTATTAACAGTCAATACACCCACATAACCAAACCTCCATTGTAATTGTGCGTGTTGCGGGTGTCGCAAGGACGTGAAGTTTAATTGCCCGCTTCACTCACTCGAGTTGAAATATTTGAAATAAAGCTAAAACTTTGTGCGATGCAATGTTGTTAAAGCCAATTAGCCTTCAGAACAAAATTTGCCGGACTCAAGGCCCCGATCCGACCAAGCAGGTCTTTAAACTGGCCACTGGTCAGGTAGCACTGGAAATGACAGTCCTCTGGACACAGCTCCTGCCATTTCCACAACATGTACAAAGCAGCAACTGGAGTCTCTTCAGCCAGTTGAACAGGTGAATATTCAGCAGGTTGTGTTTACTTGCATTGCTCGCTGGAGTTCTGAGAGCAAACTAAAATTTGCTTCGCGTTTGGTGTGAACGCAGCATAATGGGAGGATATTTTACAGGAACACATGACACATTGCCTCCTTGGTGCAAATGATGGTTCTTCTACTTCAAACACTCTCTAATCCTCTCAGTCTGAATGGATCTGTGCCAGAAGGGCAAGAAACTTCAGTTTACTCATCCCTGTACTCCAGCCTTGTCAGACACACTAAACATGTGCACCAGGCTTCTATTTAGTTTCAAATTACTGTGAATGAACTGTGAGTTTGACAGAAAAAAATGAAAGAAAATATGGGTTAACTTACAACACACCATCTAAATAAGCAGGTTCTGCTGGTCAGCCCATCACACAATGTGCACATGCATTTACCGACTCGCACACACACACACACACACACACACATGTATACTGCATACTTTGTTGCCCCTGGTGTGCTGGAGGTGGGCGGGGTGGGGAGGGGGCTACTGCCTGGGGCCATATGGCAGAGACACAGACATTTACATAATGTCATATTTTATTTAATTAGCCATTCTAAATGCAATCAAAAGCTGATGAGTGGCTCTGAGCTGCCTTGCTGATTGGCAACATGATAGCGCTCTGACCCCAAACACAGCCGCGCCGCATCCCAATGATGCAATATTGAAACCATCCCTGTGCTCCTGCAGAAACTAAATTCACAACTTTGAGTGTGTGTGAGTGTGTGTGTGTGTGTGTGACAGAGAGGGTGAGAGAGAGAAATGGAGAAAAGGAGAGACCGAGAGGGAGAGTGGGTGTGTGTGTTCATTGTTTTGTTATTGTGCGTGCATGCAAGAGGAAAGTAGCTTCATCATTCAGTAACTGAGAAGGGGTGAGAGAAAAAAACACGTCTTGTCAAGAGACAAAGAAAGAAACAATGGAAAAGAAGAAGAAGATAAAGGAAAGAAAGGAAGGAGGGTCAGCCAGTGTTTATCACATAGTGTGGGTTATATTTGGGGCTGGTGTGATGGTCCAGGTGTGTGTGTGTGTTTCTGAGAAACAGAAACCAGACCGATAGACTGGTCCTTTAGGACCACCCTGCTCAACCAAGTGTCAAACACATACAAACACACACACACACGCACACATCGAAACTGCCCTCCCAGAGGAGAGAAGCCTTGGTGGGCAAAGGGACCAGGTCCCCTTGAACAGGAAGGAAGGAAGTAAGAACTAACACCACTGTGAATACACAGACACACACACACACACACACACACACACACACACACACACACACACACACACACACACACACACACACACACACACAGAGAATGACTGCACAAGCTTGAATGCACATGTATAAACGTATTAAAGCACACACAATACAAGCAGGTGTCCACACATGTGGGCAGTCACACTCATGCACGCACGCACACACACATACACACACATACACACACACACACATACACACACAGCAGTGCTCTCAGCAGCAAGTCAAATAAACAGTTTGAGCAGGGCGGTCAGGTACTGCATGGTTTAACAGGGCCAAAGTGTTTTAAAGAGGCTGCTGAAAGGTGCTCAATATGGAATGGGCTTTCTCCTGCTGGAATAAATCACTCTTTGTAGTCGTCAGCTCACAAAACCGCCATGTTAAAAGCAAAGTTACGACAGTAAATATACAGTATGAAACATTAAGCCCGATGAAGTCACTGCTACACTATCCACCTCTGGTTGAGCTGATAGTTTCAGTTTCAATATTTAATATGATTACTTAAAAACATTTTGTACTTACTTTTTTTTCTTTCCCACCTGAATTCTGTGTAAGAAGTGTTCAAATCCACACAAGCATGAGGTGTGGCAGCAAAAAGCATCCAAACAAACACACACACACACACACACACACACACACACACACACACACACACACACACACACACACACACACACACACACACACACACAACAGGCGCAATAATAACTGTGCTCCTCACGTCTATGAATTGTGTTATCGCAAAACCTCATCAAACACTGGCCCTATGTAATTTGTGTTGTGGTAATCAAAACACAACAACACACATGGCCCCTGTAGTGACCTGAGGGTAAACCCCCACTGTGCAGGTCCTCTGCACTACACTCCTGCAGAGAGGGAGCAGTGTTTGGCAACTAGACTCATGTGTAATATTCACAGTATACATATGACATAAGGACAGTTCTACAGAATGGATGACAGCAAAAGAGAGAAAGAAGGCATTTGTAATACAACATGACCCCTGCAACCTAAGGTTTGACCTGTATAAATGTTCTAGTGGTACACTTCAGTTAAAGCTTCTGATCCAAGGCTCCCAGCGGCTACACATGTTGGTCAATATACAAAGTTTCCAATGAACCTTTTTATTGTGAAAGAAATAAATAAGCAATAAAAGTATCAAGATGGATTCTGTTTTTCCCCCAAGATCTGTTTTTCTGCTCAGAGTGGGAATGTCTGTAGAAAAGCTTTTAAATCACTGTGGGACATTAAAACTCTGCGGCGACTCTCCAGAAACCAGACGGATGACATCGTTTTCGATATTTCAGCACCTTCCTAAGTCAGGGTGAGACAGTCTTCACTGCAAGTTATGCAATCACCTCCCACACCATACTGGAATGATTTGTCTGGTCAGACGTCAAATAGAAGAAGCTGACTCCTGCAGACTGCCGACACATGGTGAGTTTATTAAATACATGACGTTTTCTGTCAGTCGACGTCGTATCTGTGTAGATCCTTTTACAGTGTTTTCCATTTCCAAGGAGGCTCGCTCTGTGGACCTGTGTCCAACAACAATAGCATTACGATAGGTAAAAGAAATGTTCAAATTGGCTGCCTATAAACCAACTAATAGATGTAGAAAGGTCAAATGAGTGAACAGTCTTATAAAGATACTTTGAAGCCGCAGCGGAGGGAAACTACCAAGCTATAACTGCTCCAAAATGTTTCCCTGATTTACAAACTTTCACCGAGACTGACACTTGTGATTGAAGTCTTATCCGTGCTGGCCTTAGTGGTTTGCCACCCTTCACTGTAATAGGCCAAGTGGTTTTCAAGCTGTCTTAACTGCATGGCAAGGGCAGAGAGGTTGTTTCATATTATTCATCAGAAATTATTCCAGCAAGAGAATGATTGTAGATACAGAGACCCTTCTTGTCCCTTTTATCTGCCTTCGGAAACAGAAGACACAAATATAACATAATTTCATTGTACGTGTGTGTGGTTGTTGTAACCACAATAGTATTTGTGTTTTTTCTCACGAGGATGTTGGCATTGCAAACTTACACAGTCCCCATAGTTCCGCTGCTCTTGCCTTTTGTTCTGCTCCACTAGGGATGTGTTGTATTGTGGCTGGTGTCTGAGAACAAGACCACAGACACACACTAACAGCTGACAATATTAACACGCCGATGTTTAGCAGCTCTAATATTTACCATGTTCACAATCTTAAATTGGCAGGTAGGCCTGTTAACGTTCAGTTTGCAGTGCAGCAGAGGCAGATGAGAACCTGATTAGTTTTGCACGTTTTGGGTCACAAGCCAAAGTAAAAGTCACATCTTAATTTTTATGATGATGATGCTCAATGAAATATTAAAAATATATTGTTCATCCAGAGGAGAATAAATACATGTCTGACAGTGAATTAAAATTGAAATCTATCAAAGTAGTTGTCTTAACTCTTAACCACAAGTGTCAACCTCATGGTGTTGGAGGAAAAGTCTGGGGACCCCCAAAGTCAATAGGGGGCATCTGTACTAAATGTCTTGGGGCTCCATCCAATGATTGTTCAGATATAGTTGGGAAGGGTAAACTATGACCAAATGGTGGTGCGAGGCAAAAGGTCAGTTTGTCATGAAAAGTATTGAAGGTCATCCTCAGGGAATGATGAATATCCACATTTAACAAACAATGGCTATTACTGGCCCCATTAGCTTCCTCTGTAACAAAATGATGGAACACTGGCAACCACGACTTCCCTCAGAGCTCCTTGTCAGAACGTAACTGAATAAACATACAGCAGAATAACAGTACACTCTACTGGTGTGTTGGCTTTAAGTGCCTCACATGCTCCCGTTCACCTTTTCTGACTCCGTCACGCAAAGGCTAACACACACAACCACAGCGAAGCACAGTCTCTTAAGGTTCTGGTCACCCCTCCTATTGTCTGCAGAACCAGCAGGGCTGTGGTCATTGTGTTTGGGGAAGGAGGGTGGGGGGGGTGTAGGGGGAGGTCTGTCTGGTTAGGAATTGATTCAGTCTGGGACTGAGACAGGGGTGGAAGGTCATAGCCCTTGACTGTGACCCCCACCACCTCCACCACCACCAGCTGAGACAGTGTGTGTGTGTGTGTCTTTGTAAATGTGTGCATGTTGTAGAGCTTTTATGATAATTTCTAAGAATCTGTAAGAATGTGGAGATAGATCGTTGCTGCTTGTTCATGCACGCTATAAGTGCTGCTCTTGATAGTAGCCTTCACAAGCACTTTTTTCTCCTTTGTATATAGCTCTTTGTGTGTGTGTGTGTGTGTGTGTGTGTGTGTGTGTGTGTGTGTGTGGGTCCCATGATGAGGATTGTCTAATTAGGACCAGGAGGAAGCACAGGAGGAGGTGCAGGGTCAAAGGAGAGAGGGGATCGATCAGGACTGATACCCCACCTCCCACCACTGCCGCCACCTCCATGCCCGTCACCTGCCACAGATAACACACACACACACAAACAGATTCACTCTGATACCTATTGTCATCACACCGCACACACAAACATCCAACTACACATGCACACACTTTGATTACAGTTCCTCGCGTAAAGAAATTAGTTGCTAATATACACACAAATAACACACGCATACCAAATCAGCCAGTTTCCACTCATTTTCATGACTATTTCTGGCAATACCTGAGGTTCCTCTGCATTGACATGTGATAGACAAGCACATTAACAAGTAAATGAATACAAAAGAGATGTATGCACACAGTGAAGGACAAACGCTGTGCAAAATGACCTCAACGCAGACACACACACACACACACGTGTGCAAACACGGTGCAATTTAAATTACTGGGTGCAAATTGGGTGAAGGGGGAGACACAGAAGGGGGTTGGGTTGGAGCGCAACTGAAATGGAAGAGCCGGACTGATCAATACTGCTGGAGATTTTCCTCCCTCTGCTCTCCTCTCAATTGTCATGCTCTCTCTAAGCAATTAAAGACTCCCCGTCTCTCCAGTTCACCCACCACCACTCTCTTTCTCTTCTCTTTTCTCTCATTCACCCATTTTTTGTGCCACGACATCCAGTTTTGTGTCCCTGCTTGTCACTTCTGTCTTTCTCTCTGCATGTCTCTTCCTCACCCCTTCTTCACAGACACATTTCACACATGCAGTGTTTATCACTGCAAAGCAACCTAAAGATATTTCACAGCTTAAATCATAAGAACTAAAAGGTTTCCGTATTTTAAATTAGGTGAACTTTGCCTTCTTTCCTCAACATCCTTCCAAGTGCATTTCTCTAACGCCCCAAAACTGTGGGTGTTGCCTGTGTCGGAGCACCACATGTATCTTGCACTTAAGTAGGTTAAAACAAGCCTCAAAAAAGAGTTTGCAGACCCTGACCCAGTCCTGTGTGCTCCTGTATTTATCCAACACCTGCACTTAACAGTTCCCTATAAGTAAAAGAACAAACAGTGACCAGAGCATGTGACTAGCCCATGAAAAATGACTCCTTAAAGAGAGACCAGGAAACCAGGCATAGGGATGGACAAATATGGGTTTTAGAACATGAAAACAAATTTGGGTTGTGGAACCTTAAATTTTGTTTTTTACATATATGTGATAAAGTGTGTTATTGTGGAATACGATTTGAACACTGTACTTCAGTTTCTTTTTGCCCTCCTCTCTTTTATTTTGTGTAACCGTAATGCACATGAATAAAGTATACAAATTCGAGACTTTTTAGATTTAAAACTTGAAATTGTTTGACTTGAATGTGACGTGGGGAGGTTAGTAAGCGATCACTGATCTAATGACAGACAGCTTTAAAGGTCCAGCAGATGTTTCGAAATGAACTGAATTGAATTGAACAATGTGTCGTCCAAATCACAACTTAAGGCAAACGTGTCTGTAGCTGTTCTGTATGGCCACACTGGAAGAATAGGCCATAAGTCTTCCAAAGCCTGCCTCGGACTGCATCATTAGGATGCAATAATGGGGTAGAGGTGCGTACTTCCACAGAGTCTCCTCTCAAAGGCATTCTTGGTGTTCTACTAAGTACACTCTAAAAGTCGTAGAAGTCAATGTGTGAAGAATGAAAAGAGAGAACTTGAGAGACCTCCACACGCCTGGTCAATCACTGTGCAAAAATGTGTGTGATCTCTGCATGTTTTCTTCTTGAAGTTGCGAAAAATTGGCAACGATCCCCTATTTCCACATCGGAAAGGTTCAGAGAGTGGTTCAGACGCTGTTAGTCTGACAAGCACGTTGTTTAAAGCTCTGTGAGGCCTTTGTTCTATTTTAGAGAAGAATATGCAAAAGTTAGAATGTTGCTTACAAACAGAAAATAGAAGTTAGATGTCTGCAAAAAGAACTTTGAAGAGGTAACACTGTTTTTATGTCTGGGAATAACGGGTGCAGGATGCAAAGCTGATTTAGAAATGTGATAAGTGAAAGACAACAATCAAAAGTCTGGAAAATCTATTTGTATTTTATAGAAGTAACATGTTGCATTTACCGTCACCTTTGCAAAGGATGTCTTTTGACCAGTTGATTCGCTCCATGTTCACCAGCGACAGAGTTTACACTCTCAGTGTGAACATCCTTTTCTGGCCGTGAGCACCACGCACCAAGCTGGGCTGCGATCAGTTGCTCTGCCAGTTACCCACCTGTCCATCTGAGGCCCGATCAACTGGAATAAATGGGAAATGTGTAAAAAACGCTTCGTGTGGATGATGTATGTCTATGTGAGTGTGAGGATGATGATTTAATTTTGTGCTTTTATATATGTGTGTGTAAATACATCTACACACACATACGTATATATATATATATTTATATGTGTGTGTGTGTGCTGTATATATGACCTTGTTGAGAGAGAGTAGACACTGACTATCAGGTGTGCGCAGAAGGCACACAAACACATTTCCACGCAAACACCCACACACCCTCACCCACGCGCATACGTGCACAGCACGCACAGCAGGTGGTCACACACAGAAGCGGTGCAGATGCTAGGTCAGGCTGTACACAGCAGGTCAGCATTGGCTTTGTGTAACTCAGCATGGCACCAACAAAGATTAGCACCAGTGTGTTGAGGTAACACTTTGTTAAAGAGCTGGTACAGGGGTATTGTAATTACTCATTGACCCCAAACACCTACAGACACACACATCAGAGCCAAAGGAAATAACAGTTTAAAAGGTGAATCCAGTGAAATCCACTCAAATGTAAAAATGTTACTTCAAATTATTTCACTCTGCAATTTGCAGTAGTGGTGATGATAGTAACAATAGTGAATGCAGCACCATCTGTGTTATTTGCAATAATAGTATCAGTAATAGATTGCTGTTGTTGTTGTTATGGCTGGATTGAAGTATCGTCCCATTCTTTATCCCAGCACAAGCGTCTCTCAGCATCACTTAGTCGCCCTTAGGTGTTCAGGGCGGGGGCACAATGCCACGAGGGAGAGAGCGAGAGAGAGAGAGAGAGAGAGAGAGAGAGAGAGAGAGAGAGAGAGAGAGAGAGAATTGCATTGTGGTACTCTGAGTGTGACGCTTTGCCTTCACAGACAAATCGATTAGAGACAGTTCAGCACCATGGATGCTCGAGGCGTTTCACATAAAGAAAGAAAGAGAGAGAGGGAGAGAGAAGGAGGGAGGGGGGTTGTGGAAGCTGGCCCATCCCCGGCTCATTTTAAGGGACGAGGACCCTGCTAAGAGCATGCAGACTT
Source organism: Hippoglossus hippoglossus (assembly GCF_009819705.1). Taxonomy (NCBI): domain Eukaryota; kingdom Metazoa; phylum Chordata; class Actinopteri; order Pleuronectiformes; family Pleuronectidae; genus Hippoglossus; species Hippoglossus hippoglossus. The sequence goes on along the minus strand of NC_047165.1, from coordinate 21,975,701 downwards.
GCAGACTGCTGCTTACACACTTGGACAGTGATGCATTGTCTATTGTTTTGCCTCCAAATGAATGCTCTTTACAACGTGACACAGTGACATCAGTGTCATTCACAAAGTGAATAAGAAACATCAGTTAGTGTTAATCAGGTTTTTCACGAGTTATGAAATAGCATGATGACAGCCACTGACTGAGTGCACATTATGGTTTGTTACACCATGTTCTATTAGGTTTCAGCACAGAGCCAGATCCCTGCTCATGTCACTTGCATTATTCATATGAGCTGAGATTGAACATTTTCCTACCACAGCTACGCAGATGACACCCAACTAATTCTCTCTGAAACACAGGTAGTGTGTGTGTAGGCACAAACCTCTGCCTGTCTGACTGACATCTCTCAGTGGATGTTCGCATACCACCTGAAAACCAACCCTGATAAGGCCGAGCTACTTTTCCATCCAGGGAAATGCTCTCACACCCATGACCACACTATTAGATTGACAACTCCGTGGTATCCCCACCCAGATTGCATGGAACCTGGGTGTGACACTCGACAGTCGACTTTAGCTTACTGCCAACATTACTGCAACAAACGGCTTGTGTTGCACATGTTGCACAACATCAGGAGAATACGTTCCCTTCTCACTCAGAAGGCGGCGCAGGTTCTGGTCCAGGCTCTGGTCATCTCACACCTAGACCACTGCAACTCCCACCTGCTAGGGCCATCCGACCTCTGCAGCTCGTCCAGAATGCAGCAGCTCGACTGGTCTTTAACCTAAGTTCACTCACACTACTCCGCTCCTCCGCTCCCTTCACTGGTAACCAGTGGCTGCCCGCATCCGTTTCAAGACACCAGTAGCTGCGTACCGTGCTGTGAACGGATCGGGTCCAGTCTTCATCCAGGATATGGTTAAACCTAACACCCCAGCCCGTCCACTCCGTTCTGCATCTGCCAATCGGCTTGTTGCTCCCTCACTGCGGGTCGAAGCTCCCCAATGACATCAGGACAGCAGAAAGTCTACACATCTTCAGCCGTAGACTAAAGACACATCTCTTCCGACTACTACTTGGTTAAGAAGATGATGTATAATACCCATCGTCAACTCTGGTGTATATATTAAATAAAAATAAATAAATGCATTTATTTAAGTTTAGTTGCACTTATATGGCACTTACATGTAGCACTTGTAGTTTCGCTTTTTTGAGGCAAATTGCGCTTACTTGATTCTTGTTGTTCTGGGTTTGTACCGTCATGGTTGAATGCACTTATTGTAAATTGCTTTGGATAAAAGCATCAGCTAAATCAAATGTAATGTAATGTAATTTAGTCCTGTAAACAGTAGTTGATGAAATGATCGATCCATGATTCCTGTTTATAAACTTTAGAAGCTGAGAGTTTGCGATCAAATCACATTTCTTCCTCCACTGATGAACCCCTCAGAAAAATGTGCCCTGAGACATGAACAACAATAACCTCTGCGTTTCCATGACAGCAGAGAAGCATTGTCAAAAAAATGTCTAGAATGAACATTCAGTCGTCTTAACTTTTAAATAGTTTTGAATGAGCGTCATAACTAACTCCACCTGCTGAAAAGATTATGGGGTACATTTGAAAGCTCAATATCTTAAGTTTTGGATAGAATGTCCATATAAAAGAAATACAAATAAATTCATTAACACACACACACAGATGTGTCTCCATGACTTCCTAGGATGTTTCATTGACTTACAGTCATAACAATATTTGCCTTACAAACCAAAACTTAACCTTGAAACATCTCTTCACCTTAAAATGTATTGATTTACACGATGGGGTCTTGTCTCCCTTATGGGGACTAATGCAAGAAGCCAAAAAATGTGACTTTGTAAACAGATTGATGTCCCTACAACATGACTTATACCGAGACACACACACACACACACAAACACACACACACACAAGCCATTTTCAGACATGACCTGCGGGTAAAGTCTTGACAATTGGGTACGGACTTATCCGCAGTTTGCTTTTCACACATGCACAACACAGCGGGGGGGGGTTTCTGCACAGACGTGTTCACAACAGTAACAAATCCTCCGCATTATTCAGGCGAGAGGTGGAGCAGCCGGCTGCAGCAGACAGAGACAGGAAGTGATGTATTAATTCCACTGTGGAGATCACATGATTTTCTTTACAACACACAGACATCGACGTCAGCTCTTACCACCCCAATCTCTCTAGACATCTTTGTGTCTTCTATGTGTGTTTTGCCGACTTTTCATCGGGATTTACAGTATTTGTTTCTTTTTAGTTTTTTTTCAATTTTGCGTCTGACGCGTGTCGGAAGCATCATCAACCCGCCCACTGCCTGGCTGTGAATCCAGTGGGGGATCCCCTGCTGTGTTCTCACATCAGATTCTCCAGACTTTCTACGTACTTTATACTAGGCGGCCGCAGATAATCTGAAGCCTTTTCCTCTGACTTTTGCGTTCACAAATGCAGAAAATACAGAGGATTTGCCGAGCTCATTGCATGTCTGAAAGCAGCTATGCACACACACACACACACACACACACACACACACACACACATACACACAGAAATAGATACACACCTCCCCTTTGCCCCATCTGGGCTGAAAGGTCAGTATGCGTCTGGGAAAGCTGTACTGGGATCCTCCGATCCCCTCAACTCATTAAATGTCACTTGTATTCAGACCAGACACACACAGAGATGCATATACATATATAGGCACTCCACCCACAAACACACACCCACACTTGAACACAGGTAGGCAGGCCTCATAGCAGATTTCATCTTGTGAAATGAAAAATGGCCCTGCAGTCCCATGTGTAAATTAAAGGACAACACACTTTCAAATGAACCCGTCAACACACTCTATAATAAGCCTGAATTCACACAGTCATGATGGAAGATATTAGTGCACAGTGTTGATATTAAAGCCCGACACTGTAAAGCTCCATGAATGGCGGCATGGCTGTCAACTCAAATCAAATCAATGTAATTGGCATGACAGGCGGGCAACTTGTGTTGCCAAGGTGACATACAGGACACACAGTACCTGGTAAGGTACAGGGCAATAATAGTGGCAGATGGGTTAGTAATTACGCTGAAAAATCAACAGCAATAATGTGATAAACACTTTTTCCTCTCACTCAATTACAATTTCCTGCTTATATATGGCAATGCAGAGACGTGTCAAGAGCATCACTGTAGCTTAATGTATTGCATTGCATTAATATGCCTAAATGCGTAATAACAGAAAATTGTTATCATTTTAAAATATGTAGTCATAGAAACAAAGTGTAATCCTGCAGTGTAATGTATGCATGCTCCAGTCTCCCTCCTGTAAAGAGTCCTTGATTTAGCTGATTGCAGACCAGAGGCCAGAGCTGTGCTAGTTGATTATGATAATGGCAGAGTGTGTTAACAAGGGGCCAGATCTAAAGTCAGGGAAGGAGCTGTGCTTATCCAAGAACTGACCCCAGTTTAGCATAACAATAAAATCAAGGTCTTGTCTTGCTAGACGTTCTCTCTGTCTGCTTCTGTTCATCCTTGACTCCTCATGTATCTGCAGCTGTGAGTGAAACAGCAAAACAGAGTAATATATGTGTGTTTCGAGATTGGCCTGTTGGATGACTCAACTTTGGAGAAGTAATGAGAGCATTGACTACAAAGTCATACATATCATTCCAGTATAGCAATGGTATTTTAGTTATTTGTGCTAACATATTAGCAAAAGCATTTCAAGGCATCCACCCATTCTACAGTCTATAGACAGGACATAAGGCTTTCATAGATGGAAAAATAATTTCTGATCATAAAATACAAAGTCCGATGACGTCATATATTGCAGTGATGTATTAACGTTTGCAACCAGTAATATTAGAGACAAAATCGACCAATCATTGGTCATCGTGTGGTATAAATGATAACATTATGCCATCAATATGAAATGGCATTATTAGAATATAAGAAAGTCAACATTGCCTGATTGGGGTATACAGTGGGCAAACACAATGCAATGCCCCTTTGTCATTTTCATTTAAAGTTTCTAAGGGTATTGAAACTTTGTTTGTATGTTTGTATGAAGGGTACATCTGTTTGTGTGTGTGTTCATAGAGTGTGTGCACTTGTTCCACACTTAACTACTGTTCAGTCACGATCACTTTCGTCAAAATTTATCTGGTTTCAATAATTGCAATAAGCTATATTTGGCAGTATGGCTCTGTTTTGGGACCTCCCGGCCTTTCCATGTGCCTTCATGGAAAGCCTACGGCAGGGTAAGCATACCTCTTACTCTTCCAAGAGCCTTTGTGGAATGTGACACTAGGAGAGCAGCAGCTCTCGGCCCATCCATATGCATATGTGGAAAACCTGAGGCAGAGAGAGCAGCAGCTAAAGACCCCCAAACAAAGCTGCTCAAGTGAAGCTCCAACCGAAACATTAATATTATTTTAAAATAAGGCCCATAGGGGGCTTGGGTACTGGCTATTCACTGATGCTGTGAATATAAGCACTTTTACTTGCGAGAGCTGTGGCAGATGGATGGATTCTCCTGCTTCACATACCTGAATCCTTGATGCAGTCATCTGACAATAATCTTCATTGAGGACAAGGGTGTACCTGCGGGAAGCAGGGAAGTTGAAATGCAGACACAAACAGCTTGATTGTTCTCATGTGGGATAGTCTACAAAGTGGCTTGCAGTGGAAGGTGAAAGGCAGTTAAAGCCGCTGAAATAGAGCACACAATTTAAGCTTTGCCAATTGAAGCCATTGGAGGGGATCAGCTGAGCTGTCAGTTGATCTGGGCTAACACAGAGATCTGCTGCTGTTAGCTGATGTACTAGTTATACTCTGTATATCCATTATACAGAAGCTCACCTAAGATTAATATTCACTATTAGCTGTCTATACAGATGTGCCCACAACAACACTGATAAAAAAACAGAACATGTACAAGTTCTATCATGGTCCAAATCTTCTTGTGTCTCAGCCTGTACACTTTTCTTCGTTTCAGTTTTGACTTAATAATCAGCATAAAAGACCAGTATGTTTCACAACCTGACATCCAGCATTATGTTTTAGGGATATTTTAGTTTGGTGTTGCCAAGGACACCTTTTTAATTTAACACAGCTGTGTTTCACAGGAGCAATTAAGATTGACTTCAGAATATGAAGTTATAATTGTTGTTATTTCTGTAAAGTGAAAGCTTCCAGTGTCTCATCTTGTTTCTTGATCTATCCTTTGCCCAGACTGAGCCCATAGACTTTACAATGGGATGACATCACACACATTAAAATAGTTTTTCAAGGCCCTGGGGTAGTTTTTCAAATATATAACCTTCATGGTTTAAACATTCAAAAGACAAACAATATGACCTTGTTTCCAGCTACAGACATCCCCTTTACAGTAGTGGTCTATAGGGAAAATGTTTAATGGGTCACAGAGGATCTTTTACGTTGAATACCTCAAGAGGCGAGTTGGCAGTGGAGCTGAGGGGTGGCATCGTATCCAGCTCTCTTAGCAAGTCCAAAATAAAGCTTCATATCGAGAGAGAGATATCTTATGTTACAAGATCATATGGATTTGGGACCTCACCTTGTCAATCAATGGACATAAAGACAGATTTGAACTGATGAGCAACTAGAGGTCTAGAAACAAGGTGATTTAAATCTAATTTAAGTTCTCCTTCGAAAGGACAGGCACTCTGTTCAAAAGCTTTTCTTGAGGCTTAAGGTCAAACTGAAGCTGAAGATACGTAAAAGTCATGTTGTAAGAGTCAGAATCATAAGAGCTAAAGCTGAAATCTGGTGAAGGTTCCAACAAATTGCAAAGGTTGTGAAAAAAAATTAATGTTTTGGACAAATGACTGAAAATCATGCAATCAGAGAGTGTACATAAGGTAAAAAGGATAATAGTCAGGCTCATGCAGCGTAATCAGCATAAAAATTGAAATCGTTAATACTGTGCCACACTTCTTTGGAGCATTGGGTAACTTTTTTGAACATATCTGCCAAGTCTAGTGTCTCTAGGTGTTGTGGTATCTCAGATACTTTTAGCAGACAATAATAATACAATGTTTCCAGTATGTGGGGAGCTTGGACCCCTAAATATTGTGATACAATAGCCATTGACTGACTGCAATCCTGTATTGTGGTTACATCTGCTACATATATTACCCAAATTGGGTGTTCTGAGAGTGACCCTCCCAAAGCAGAAAGGTAGTGGCCCATATGATAATCCATCTTTTACTTATTCAGATTTTTTTTTTTTTACCTTAAATCACTGTCACACACAAACACTAGTACTCACACAGACCATAGCACTCCACTGTCTGGGGATTATTCGAATAATTATGAATAATACATGAGTGTCTCCCCTCCCCCTGGCTCCCACCGCAGCCTCTTATTGGCTTTGGCACACCGCCACTCATTCACCACTGCCTGCCGGTCTGTCTGTCTATGTAGTTGTAGGACCTCGGCACAAGACGCGCCCCCAACAATCAGACCTCATTTTCCCTCATAAAAAGAAGATCAGTGCAGGCCCATGACCACATGATCACATTAGCGAGGCCCTTTCTTATGGAAACGGGCCAGGTTTATGGCGAGGGGTGAGAATCCGGGGATTGGTCAATCACTGAAACAGAAAGTTTTTTGTTCCAAGACTTTGGGTTGAGTTTATATGGATTTTTCAAGTCCATGATCTTCGCTTTGTAACTGCACCTGTTAGCCTAAATGTTTTACCAATTAGTATTTTCTTTGCAACTTGGTCTGATTTGTGATGGGACGATTGCATAGTTATAAGACAAATTTGTCCATGAGGTTTGATTTTGCTAAATGATTTGAAGCCTAGCTTTAGCATCTCTGCTTCCCACCAGCAGCTGAGCTAGTGTACAGGCCAACCTGCTGCTGTCTTCATCACCTTTTTAAAACTCCTAAAACTCTGAGCCTTGAGAGAAACGGAACACACCGTGATCCATGTACAAATGTCCTTGATGACTACTATTGCCACATAACCTCTCTTTTCATGCAGTTGCTTGAATGAACAAGTTAAAAAGGAAACCTGTGGAAAAAATTCCGACAAAATCCTCTCAGTAGCTCTGTGAGGTGAGTTTGTGGTGCTACTTCCGCTTAGTCCACCATTCAAACATCTGGAGGGAACAAAGAATCCGATTAAACTGTTTTTCTGTAGAGTTCTGTGCAACGTTTGGTTCAATTATACTGGAGAGCACTCCAGTGGCTTGGGTGTTGACTTTAGCCCAGTAAGCTTGACCTTGGACATTGTAATTCACACGACTCACAATAATCACCAAACAAAAGTAATAAAACCTGCCAAAATTTGATAATGCCCTAGATTATACTCAGTGACTTTGGTCCAATCCCATTTGACCCTTTCTCCCTACCCCTTGATTTAGAGTGTTATCTTCCTCCTTAAAATGGGGCTGCAAGGGGTAGTGATGGAAATCTTCACCCACGAATTGGGACAGCCCTTCAAGTAGCCGTTACATCATCAGTAGTCTTTGATGTAAACAGACACAACAAAACGTTTTGCTGGGGATATCGGCATGATAGCAATTTTTTTTAAAGGTTGTTGACCATAATACATTGAAACAACCTTTAAACTAAGATATTACAATTATTATGGTAATTTTAAAATCCTTATTAACGGATAAAATACTACATTTGTGGGTCTCTCGCCCAGCTTGCCGGTGATTTGCAAGGTATTCTGGGAAATTCTCATGGCCCTCGGCTTGAAGTGTGGGTCTGAAAAATCTCCATTTTGAGGGCTGTACAGCCAGAACACTTGGCCCTACCCCTTCATCCCAATAAGTATCGGGACAGCCTACCCCTACACACGAATGCGCAAAACTGCGGGGAAGGGCTTAGGGGAGAAGGGGTGAAATGGGTTAGAGCCTTTGAGTGTTTATCATTCAATGTCAACTTTTTTGGGGTATTTTTTTATACTATATCTGTAAATCTGACACAATTTGCAGACTAGCAGGCTGGACAGGTCCCTGTGAGCTTTATATGGGGGCTTTCTTCCTCAGTGGCATGATCTAAGGTTATATTCTACTAGTCGCCAAAAACTAGCTGTGTTTTTTGACACAAACGTATGATGACTTATGTTTGCTTTAAGATCAAATGATGAAATTAAGTGCTGTCTTATTGTTGTGGATGCCTCTAAAATAAGTGCTTAAGACAATTCAGAGTAATTTATATTGTACCTGATGATAACATTTTGTCCTCTGCTGGCAATTTTTTTATGTTTTGCGACCCTTTTTAAATTTAAATTTAAAACATAGTTATAGGCACATGTAGTTCTGTGGTTTGTCATATTTGATACTGTCTCAAGACAAAAGCAGAAAACATTTTGAATTAACAGGAGGCCAGTGCACTGCATGATCTTGTTTCAAATAATGTTTTACCAACTCCACCAAATGTATTTCAATCGACATTTGCTCTGTTGTCTACATTTTGTTTATATGTTAAATGTAGTTTGTTAAATATAAACCCAACTATGTAACATTGGGATGGAGTACCGCTTGTGCACAAAAAGATGTGTTCAAAGATTCTTTATTTTGATATTTGTCAAGAAAAGACGGTGTGTGTGATCCACTACCATGTTGGAAACAAGCAGGAGGGAGGGATGAGAGGTTGGAGGGGAAATCAATAGCTCCTCTGAACACATCGCCTGACATAACCTTGTCAGACCCGGGCAAGGATACACCAGAACGCTAATGGGAAGGAAAAGGGGGTGCTTTGTAAAATGTAAATAAATATACAATGTATGCATTTGAAGCAGAGACTGGGGAATTTATCTTTTCTACTGCCCATGAAGAAACGTCTCCTTTTTAATGACCACATTAAACATAAATCCTGCAGGGTCTTCTGGCAAAAGGATTTATGCTGCCTTGGAAAAAATTGTCCCTATGTCTCTCCACCATCTGCCACAGCCTAAAAAGCTCAGAGCTTGATCTGTGTTCTCTCTGAGAAGCATTAGCGTCTTCTACTGTGAATCATTCTTCCAACTTGTTCAAAGAAATTAACATGTGAACAAGGTGCGCAGTCCTGTGTATATAAACTGTTTATTTCCGTTAGTACACTTACATGGAGTACACTGTGTACGCCATATACTCACTCAAGTAGTGCATGAATTTGTTGTTGTCCCAAATCAAACATGGCTGTGGAACATTTAGCTGAAATTATAACAAGCATAATTTGACCGAAATTGTTACCCACCAAAATATCTGCTGGCAGCTTTGCACACTTTACACTGGTGCCGAAATTGTGTCCTCCTTCATTGACAAATTTATATAGCCAAGATGGCGACCGTTGAGGGTACGAATTGTTCATTGTTTCACACGCAACACTTTGAACACTTTGAGTGCACCATCCTGACATGAAGACAATTATGCACTGAAAGTAGCAAGTGTACGTACGGAAGTAGGCTACGGCAATTTAGGCACAGCACGTGTCTTGTCCTCTTCTGTGTCTGAAACGTGTTTGGTCAAATGAACTAGTAGCCAACTTCCAACTGATAATCTGTTGGACGTCACTGTACTACTTCCTATTGCCTTGTCACGCACACACACACACACACACTACATAACACCACTGCACACAGTTTACGGTCCTACTGGTCAAGGACCTGATGTCCCTCCCATGCCTGCTCAGACAGCACCACATGGGGGATTTGGGCCAAAATCTTGATCGAGGTGAAAGGTGAATTAAGGCCATCAAACTGTCTACGCACATCATGTGCTTGTGTGTATGTGCTGTGGGTTGGGGACAGAACAAGCTTGTATACAAGTTTGCACTCCCTCAGAAGGTTAACTCGGAGGCTTTAGAAGGCAAATCGGGTCAGCCATGTGACCAGGGTGCAGGCAGCAGTCTGGCGTCTGACATGGACACACACACACACACACGCGCGCGCACACACACACACACACACACACACACACACACACACACACTTTGCTGCTCTCCTTTGTGTCTCTCTCTCTCTTCCTTTATACCTACACCACCTTCTAAGAGGACATCATTATGCTGCAGGATCCATCTTTTCCATTGACAGGACCATGCAAAATACATGGCGCTTGTCTTGTCTTAATGTATTGCTATGGAAGCAGAGGAGACCAGTTTAATGACCACATGGCTTCATTATTTCAAATATTAATGCAATTTCCCTCCTTTGTGTCTCATTCACATTAGGCAGCAGACCAGTGCCCCGGAGTAGGACTTAAAGGAATCAGGCCATTTACTGAAACTTCTCCAACTTTCTTATGTGGGTCAATAAATTCATGCTGCACCTCCATCAAATAAAGAAAAAAAAGAGCTGGTGATCATCATGACTTCACAAGTATCACCATGCAAAAATTATTATATACTTTTAATTAGCTTTTACAGCTTCTGCCCTCAGTCACCACCATTTAATACTGGTGCATAACATGAATGTGTGATTTATGTGTCATTTCGCTGATTTTAAACAGGCACTGAACTCTGGATAATCTCCTGATATGATCCAGAGGGGCTGTATGTGAAAACGCAAATGTCTCAGTCCGTTGCTGCGGAGCCTCTCTGGAGTTCTGTCTAACAACGGCTGAAGTACAATACACAGACAGCAACTAGAATAACTCTCACATCAAAAATCTGCTTTTTTCTACATTGGTTTCCTCCCCCCTTCTTTTTAGAGTCTCATCTCTTCCAGCTTCCATTCCTCTCCTTCTTTCCTGAAGTCTACCCTCCACTTTTGCACTTCTTTGTCTTCCTTCCTCCGCTTCGCCTCTACAATCTCATTATCTGTCTTTCTCCTTTAATTCTTTTACTCTTTTCCTACTCTCATTACCTCTCCTTCGCCTTTCTCTTCACTTGTGCTGCTTTGCTCTTCCTGCCTCTCCCACTTCTCCTTGTTTCACCAACAGCTCCTCATGCCTCTGCCCATCGCTCCCTCTTCTCCTCTTCTTTTCACCTGCACCTCTCCCATGTATCTGCCTCATCTCCCTTCTCCTTTCACCCCCTTCCTGTCCTTCCTTTCTTCCTGCTCTTCTCACACCTCGTGACCTTCTGCCATTTTTCTTTGCCTCCTCATTTCCTCTCCCTCGCCAGAGAATCAATTTCTGCCCCAGGCACAGCCGACGCCCTCTTCGCTGCCACACACACACACACACACACATAAACATACACACACACACCTGCTCACACTTGAACGCAAATAAGAAAACGAAACACACTAACACAGAAAGTCATAAGCACTCAGATACACACATTCTGGTGCAAACTCAAGGTCTCTCTCTCTCTCTCTCTCTCACACACACACACACACACACACACACACACACACACACACACACACACACACACACACACTATCCCACCATCCCCTCGTTGTGGTCAGGCGACTGGAGCTGACCTTTTCACTGATTCCCGTTATTAGAGAAACTGACATTCAAACCTCCCCAGCCCCCAGGACAGTGAGACCACTCCTGAACCACACACACATGCAAAGTGTTGAGCTGAGGTTTTTTCCAAATCTGGCAAACCAATAATTTCTTTAATCTCATCAATGGCTTATTACTATCTTTAAATAATCAGTAAAAGATGTAGTAATCATTGATATTTATTATCATTATTAAACCTTCCCTATTAGACAGTGGTATGTGTATATCTTCATAAAACTAACTTTTTGAAGATTGTGGTTTTCAGTGTGGAAATACATGTTTTTCCATCCCATTGTAATTTCTGTTTTAAAACGCTGTCAGTGTGAAAATAAACATGATAAAGACGTATGATCTTGTATTGTTTTAGATCAGTAAGATCGGTGGGGAAACAACTCAATGCTTTCAACTCTAAATTACTGTTCCTAAAATATCAACACATGTTAAACAGTGGAAAATGTGCCGGGTGCTTAACTCTCAGGCTGATTACATGTTTGGCCATGTTTGGGTTTGGAGGTGGAACCATCACCACATCACATGCACACTTGTCCAGTGTTGGATAGATTTTTTTGTGTGTGTTTTAAAATAACAACACAAGGCAAAGCGAGACCAGTTGGGTAATGAAGTACTTTGCATAAAAGTTCTCTACGTACTTTGTATGTAAAGAACTTCAAAATCAACGATTGTTGCATCATCATATTATAATAACGGTATATTAGCGTTGTAGGGAGCTATGCTTTTTTAAAGGGGAATTACCAAATACACACAAGGACCAGTTTTTCAAGTCACATGGAGCTGTGAAAACAGCTGCTCAATGTTTTCTGTAGATCTGAAAGAACAAGTCCCAAAAAATTGGATTGTGAAAAATGAAGCATCCATTGTTAATGTATTCATATTTTTTGCTGCTTCGAGCTTGGCCTTTGTTTATTAATGTGTCTCTTGTGAGTCTCCTATGATTACAAAGTACAAAAGTAAAAGACAGGGGGGTCCTATGGAATTCTGTTAAAAGAGATGCAACATATTAAAAGGGATAGTGATGCAGAAAATGGAGATGGATGTCGTAATGAAGTGAATTTATTTGAAAATATACAGGTGCTGGCATCTTGCTTGTGTCATTGATTTTAACTAATTATAAGTAGCCAAACATTTTGTTATAAATTAAAGTCTCTATCATGTGGATACAGCGTATTTGTTTGCTTTTGGAAAATAAAATAAGAATTTTGATTCTATTTGTGGTGCGTTTAGCCTCTGTAGGCCACGGGGTACCCACCTTTGTGATTTACATTCTTGGTATTCACGAGGAAACATAAACAGTTGAGTTCTGCCATAACCCTCACATTTGAGCAGCAGGTTGGGCAAAAGGCATAAATACAGCCAAGGGATTAACTATATATACTGTACATATATTTGTTTTCAAGTCAGTAACATTGATTGAACATTAGAAAACATTCACTTTAATGTTATTTAAAATCAGCCAAATTGCTCAGTGTTATTACAGTGAAATGGTGCCTGGTTTAGTGGAGCCGGCCTCAACTGATTCGGAGTACAATACACACTTACACTCACAGATGAAAATATACACAATCAACTCAGGCTGCCCTCAATCTATCATTACTTTGTTACTGTGTTTTAATAGGCTGAATGGGTAAATGGATGGAAGGAAGAGATGAAAGCAGCGAACGATCATATCCTCCCTTCCAGTGTGTGTGTGCACAAACCTGTCTATATTTGTGGTAATCCCAACATGTTGGCCCTTAGCAGCATAATAGATGCAGATTAGAGCTGTCAGTCATCTAAAAGATGGCAGCAACAGCAATAACCAACCATAACCTTTTACGCACACAAACAATTCTTGGAATGACAATAAAACACTGAGGTACAGTACCTGCTCTTGTAATTATGAGGTGAGGCCAGTTTGATGCAGGTGTGTATGTGCGTGAGTGTGTGTTTTGTGTCTGTCTGTCTGTCTGTCCTAGGCTGTATCTAAGGACACATTTTAGAATGATACTTGTCCAATCACAAAAAAAAACATGATATTTGGGTCGGTGATTTTTGTTAGGAGTAAACTATGTCTCCAGAAAAGGAATGCAAGTCATCCCCAAACGTGACCTGTGACAACCTGTGTGTGTGTGTGTGTGTGTGTGTGTGTGTGTGTGTGTGTGTGTGTGTGTGTGTGTGTGTGTTTGCTTTACAGAGAAGTTCTCAGTATCCCTGTAAAGTCACTCAACACTCTGCTCACCTGTGGGTGTGGTTGACAACAGGTCTGTGTGTGTGTGTGTGTGTGTGTGTGTGTGTGTGTGTATGTGTACCCTGCCGTATATGTCTGTCTACAAAGGTGTGGATGGACCAGGAGAACAGGTCAAGCATAGGACCACTGCTTAGGGGCATGGGGTGTGTGCGCATGTGAGTGTCTGTGTGACAGTTTCTGGGAACACAAAGAGACAACTGGCACCAAGCCAAGTGCGTGTGCATGGGTGTGTATGTGTGTGCGTGTAAGCATGTGGAAGTTATCCAGCCGGAGGGGGAAGAACAGGTAGCATACCATACATGTATACCTCCTCTTTCCCTATCTCTCTATCACTCTTTCTTTTGCACTGAAAACATGTCGCTGTTTGCACTTGTGATTTTAATCATTAACATCATATAACAGCTATAATTGGTTGGATTGGGTCTTTACATATGGTGCTTAGTACCACCTTTAAACAGTGGAGATACTGTGCTGGATTTCTCTGTTGAAAAGTCGTCCATGCTGTATTGACCTTGTTTCATTGAAACTTAAGTGTCGTCACACCTCTGCATCATCATATCATGCAACCAGTGACAATGAGTGTTACATGACTGTAAAGCTATGTGTCTACGCAGACAGCACAGTGTGAGGAGCAGCTTCAGCAGCTCTGGTTCGTCGTTTGTGTCTAAACGGGGCATCCAAGCACAACACTGAGTTTTGTCCCCCAAATTTCAAAAAGGACACTAATCACTTTACACAGTTCTTGTAGTTATTTACATCAAATGCAGGGAAATAGTGTAAAAACACTTTTCAGGCCACAATTTCCAACACAGCCTTGTAACTGCTAATTCTCCGGTTGGCCTGGAAAGACCTGCATATGCACATTGGTTACTTATATTACAGGATTTAAGATATATGCTGCAAGTTGTGAGCTTCTCTTGGAGGTGCCCCCTCTAAGATTTGCTAAAGCCTAGTTCACACTGCACAATTTCAAGCCCAATTTTCCAGTTGCAGATGAGTTTTGAAGGTCGCCATCAAAAGCTTCAGATCAGAGGCAAGTCGGAGTTATGTGTGAACTCTTTACACACACGAGTTGGTCGCAGATGTGTGTCAGACTCCGGATAAATGTCTAAGAGTTCTAGCAAGTTAGGAAATCAATACAAGTTTTTGACAACTACAGCCAATCGGAGTGCGGGAGGGTGTGAAGGTTCATGTAGTGGTGAGGTGTCCCCTCATTTATTGCAATGCACAAGTCTGTAGTCAGGGAAAACATGCAATAACAATGCATGTGCAAGACAGAGCAACACAAACCCCGTGCAGCTAACTGCAACGGGCTAGGGTCGGGTCCACGGGAAGATGCAGCCCGAGTTCTCTGTTCTTTACAACTATGATGTCCACTGAAGCAACCCTGAGCCTATCACACGAGACCAAGATGTGTTGCCTGAACTACACAGCAATCTGACGACTTTGAAAGCCATGTAGTGTGAGCTTGGCTTAAGGCAACAGCAACTACAACAGAACCCTCACTGGCTTCCCACCAGCAAGGACATTTCTGTTCTGAGTACATGACCAAGCCATGAGGTACAACCACCTGGGATCAACCAGGATACATTCTGTGGGGATTGATAGGAAATGAAGCTATATCGTCTCTTAAATTCAAAAAGTAACACGCCAGTGTTCAAAACCATTTTGCCCTGCACAATTATTATCTGTCATAATAAATATAATCTGTCAGGATTCTAATTTGTGTTAAACTGTGCTGGGGAAAGCTAAAATATTCTCCCATCTGCCCCATAGGGGGACTTTTTTTTACAGTCTTGTTTACATTGTTCCATTGAAAATCAAACCCAGTGAGGCTGTAGAAGTAATAAAAATGTTATGGGTGTTCCTTCTCCTATTCATGTTAATGTATGTGTTGAATTTTGTATTGCTTGAGTCCTACGTTTCCTTCACTCTAAGAGACTTGCTGTACTCTTTTATTCTCTGTTCAGTTTCTTTGTTTTTGCCAGTTATACATTTACATAATGTTTGTTTTATTGGTGTGCTAATCGTTAAGTTAATATCTGTCATTAATAAACTGCTGCACATGCTATGTAAACAAAAAAAAGTTTGAATAGATGAATAAGTAAAAATAGAAAAAAACTTTTGTTATAAAAATTAGATCTAAATAAATTTCAATCAATTATTATTCGATATATAAACTGTACAAAACAAAGTTCCAAGCTGTTGGGACATCTGCACTGTCATCACATTATTTGAGGACTTTAAATATGCACAGCTGTTTTTTACCTGTAATGGTGCAGAATGCAGGAAATTGGAGTTTGGAGGCAGAGCCTATATATGTCAGGGTGCATGTCAAACTCAGAGTGTCAGATGGATTTTATTACATTTTTTACAGTGTGCATATTTCTGTCGCTCTCCCTCTCTCTCTGACCCAGAAAGAGAAAACGCCACCTCATCAGCTCCACCCTCCACAAGTCAAAAATAGAGGTTGATAAAAAGACAAATAGTCACTCTACTAAAACTACTACTTTGACAGCACTCCAACCAACTAACTGCAGTCAACCACCTGTTGTAGTTTCCTGGATTTAGAGTTTCACAGACCAGTTTGTTGTGTAACTTCTGAGCAACATGAGCAGTTCAAAGGAAAGCTAATAGCAGTAACTTGAATGCTTCTATCACACCTGCTCAGAGCTGCTGGAGTCAAAATCAGGCTCTGAATGGTTTCAGGTAGCTGACATTCATGTGTAGGGTCGTAAAAAATAACTTTTCTGATTAATAGCAATTGGGATTGGGTTGGTGAAATAGACCAATTGGACGAGTGCTCAGATGACAATTTGCTTTCTTCTTGGGAGACACAACATCAACGAGCGCTTATACAGCGCAGGTGGGCGCGTCATTGAGGCAACGCGGAAATCCTGGCACAGTCGATGCTATTTTATTTTTGTAATGTTCATGAAGGTGCGGGTCTCTATATTGGAGAAAATAATTATTTTCGGGTGGGCGATGGGTGGATGAGTCAGGCATATGTGTGGATAAAGACTGTCAGAGCCGATTTGCGCATCTACCGCATACAAGTGCTGCAACTTGCAGCAATGACATTATTTGAAGCAAGATTCTGCACTGTAGCGTTTGGAAGGAGGGGCTGTGAGATCAAGGTCCCGCCAATATATGCACTTGATTAATCACAAGTCGATCTCAGATGTCAATCATGATGTTTCACATTGTCATAGCATCAAATAACTAATACAAAATGAGCAGAAAATATAAAGCGACATGTAGTTTTAATTTATATTTTTTTCCATGTTCCACTTGCTAACATGGGGGGGAGGAGGTGGGGTTTTTGACCTGTACTGCAGCCAGCCACCAGGGGGCTATCAAAACTCTTTGGCTTCACTTTTGGGAAGCACTCACTTTGTTCAGCTCCCAAGTTTTATCAAAGCACCGTTTTGTCCATGGAGGTCGTCCTCAGGGAAACCTCCTGTCCACAGTGTGAAGACTATGCTCACATGTGGAGGTTACGCTGGTTTGACGTTTACCTTGTTTAATGTAACGTTTTCTCGTTGGCACGTTGGACACTCAGACTGAAGCAGACTCATGAAATAGTTGCAGGTGAGAGCCGCTCCTGGGGGCAGAGTGAGGCTGACTTCACTGCACCTTTACCAGCTGCCTCCCCCTGCAGCTGTTTGGAGAAAAAAAAATCCCCAAATGAGGCGACTGTGTGTGACTACATGTGTGAGACTCGAAACTAGACACAACATACCAAACAAAACCCCACCCCACCACACACACACACATTTAGTCTTCCCCTCTCCGCGAGCAACAAAGGTGTTCAGTCATGTGAAACCCGACCCTCAAACCCACAGGTTGACCTCTCACCTTTCTAACACACACACACACACACACACACACCAAAGAGAGATTAAAAGAGAGGATGTAAGAGCAGTGTGTGTGTGTGTGTGTGTGTGTGTGTGTGTGTGCGTGTAGTAACACACTTTCAGACATGCAGGAGGGTCACAGACACATGAACACTTTGGCTCCAGACATAACAATCTTACACACAATGTATCCTCACCCACCGTGTATATGTGTGTGTATCTGTCGGTCTGTCTCTCATTCACACACACACACACACACACACACACACACACACACACACACACCAGTGTGTCTTGAGTTCATGCAGTATTTCTCTCACTTTCTTGCTCTCTCTCTCACACACACTAAACCATTAAAGGTGACCCAACCCCCTCATCTGTGTATCCACAATTAACCTTCACAGCTCCTGTGCGCATATGTGTGCGTGTTGGAAAGTGTGTGTCCTGAACTTTGTTACACATGACAATCTCAAGGGCATGTCATCACACACACACACACACACACACACACACACACATGCACACACACGCACACATACACAGACACTCACATACCCTCAGACATGCGCACTGATAATCCACGTCTTTCCTGGACATCCTTTTATCCAGCTCAGGCCCCGGGGATTTTCCATTGGCCCGGCCAGGCGAGGCCTCTTTCTGGGGTCAGAGATCAGAGAGAGGCCCTTCATGACCCTGGAGGATCCAAGCACGGCTCATCCCTTACAGCCGCCTGCCATCACTGCGCTGCGAGGTCACAGGGTTAGAATGCAGTCAAGGAAGATAATATAATGCAGAACATCATCTTGTAGTCGATGAGTGAGGTTTTTTCCCCCCCAAAATGATTCGGCCAGGCAGTTTATATGTCTGTATCTGCTGTTTAATGACTCTTCATTTCACCATGTTGCAACAATGAAAGAAGACAAAATGACCAATGGATAACACTGTCCTTGAAGTGGCACTCATTAGACATCATAAACAGTTTAAAAGCACATTGCTGCCTGATAATTGTTATAATTAGAACAGGAGGTAATAGACACACTGTTTATGGGTGTTAGATCATTTATGAGACAAGAGCAAAGTTAATGACACAAAGCTTAAATTAATTTCATTCTGTGACACTTGTCTTATGATTAGATTGTGTGGTTTTTTTCATCCGGGGTTGAATGGGCTTTAAAACCACATGTAAAATGTGTATAGCATAAATTGGCTTCAAAATTTAATTTCCCTACATTAAACTTTAACTCTAAATATCACATTTTAAGGGCAAAGATTTGAGCTGAACAGCCACATACACACATGCACGGTGCAGGCACATTTGACACATGTTGCTCTCTTCCCTCCCTGACCCTCCCCCACTCCCCCCATTCATTCATTCCTTCATTCATTCGCATTCGCTCTGACAATGAATTTGAACTTCAGACCGAGTTCGGAGCAGAGGGACAGAAAGAAAAGAGCGGAGAAAAGCGGGAGGGCACTCTCTTTCTTCCTCTAAGCCTTCTCTCTGACCTTATGACCCGCACAGGGCCAGACAGCCCTCCCCCGCCCCTGGCCTCCTCAACCCTTCACATTCCCTGTTACAAAACCGCACATACAGTTTTCTGTTTTTTAAGACAAGAGGATGTGAATAGAGTGAAGCTGGGGGAAAAAACACCGGCATAAATCAACATTATTTGATTTGTCTTTATCTACACCTTACATTCCAGCACTGACGACCTATCAACTGACTGTGACCCCTTATGCTTATGTGTATAAGCATGTGTGTGCTTGTCTGGGCTATAGGGGCTGCATCACTATACTCTTACTACTGCCTCAAATAGCACTGGTAATCGTGACAGTGTTATTATCAGTATGAGTATTTGAGCAACTGCAGGCCGGGTTTGATAGAAATTATTTTCGCTTTTGTCTCTCTTTCATGACAGAGAGACAGTCAAAGCACTGGCTGTAGGAAAATGGTTTTAGGACACCACAACAAACAGACGTCAGAAGATAACTCCTTCACATTGCTGTTTCACTGTGTGTCCTCTGAATAGTCTAAACAGATCATGTTGCTACACCATGACATAACATCAGCGAGGTCAGATTAGAGGAATAGAGCACTAGACACATCAACTCTGACCCTTCCTGTCGTCACATCTCAACCACGACATCCGACAGTGACATGCACCCACTGACAACACACTGCAGCTCTGACTGGGGCCAAAGGATTACAGAACTCTACACAATTTAAACAGTTTTCAAGCGTATGAAACAGAGAAATCCTCCAGTTAAGTCAATACTCATATCGAAACGCAGCTTGCAGTTTCAGCTTGACTTGGTGAAATCCCCGTCCTTAGTGTTTTGGCAGGATTGCTCAGCGCACCATTGTTTTGTAACTTAGGTCGGCCAGTATGATGTAAGCTGTTCTTCCTACCTGTGGCCTGGGTTTGTACGTCAGTCCACTTCTGACAAATGTCTTTGGAATTTGGCACTTTGTCAAATCGCTGCACTAGGTACTTTTACCAGAGCATTTTTTTTTCAGCACTGGATCAAAACATATCAATCAATCAATCCAAAGTTCTTTGTGTAGCCCATATTCACAAATCACAGTTTGTCTCGTAGGGAATAACAAGGTACGACATCCTGTGTTCTTAACCCCCAGCAGGAGTAAGGAAAAAATACCAAAAACACTCAGGGAAAACAGAGTAGAATCTCAGA
Source organism: Hippoglossus hippoglossus (assembly GCF_009819705.1). Classification (NCBI taxonomy): domain Eukaryota; kingdom Metazoa; phylum Chordata; class Actinopteri; order Pleuronectiformes; family Pleuronectidae; genus Hippoglossus; species Hippoglossus hippoglossus. Next base: position 21,955,474 of record NC_047165.1, on the reverse strand, counting down.
GAGAGCCACATGTGAGGGATCCATCTCCCAGGATGTGCAATAGATGCCCCAATATATCCACGTTTACACTGTGACAGAAGCTTTAATATATCTGGTCAACAGTGCACCTATTTTAATAGTGACATATGTTAGTGTCTACGGCAACAGATTATTAATGTTTTCATAGTTTATCCATTGTTCTGATCAGTAAATGTTATTTTCACCCACCAAGTTGCGACTCAGACTGGCAAAGACCTCGGCACAACTTCAGAAAACACTTCAATAAACCTTGGAAAAAGATATGTGAATATATTTTACCATCATCTGGCAATACCCAGTGACAGTCAAATTACATGCAAGACACACAGTGTTTACCTGATAACTGATGCAACAAAACGCCCAACATTTCATTCATCAGGATGAATTCTTTAAGGTGAGCTGGCTTGTTTACAGCCTGTATGATTCTGGCTGCTTGTGTTTCATGTCTCGTCAGATTTGATTGAAGCAATGTCACCATGCTCCTACATCGCAGCAATTACTGTGATGAGTGCAAGGTTATCATCCATCCATCAATCCATCCATCCATTAGCTATACAGCTTATCCTTTTGAGGGCCGTGGAAGGAGGGGGCAGGAGCCAATCCCAGCTGACATTGGGTGAAAGCCATATCTATCACTGGGCCAAGTGCAAGGTTTTCACATCCCACAATAATGATGGGAAAGAGAACCAAAAAATATGACAAAAAAGTTTCCTTGAGGGAACATTGCTTAAATTCCAAGAAGTGCGAGTGTGTACATTTTGTTAGTCCTTGTCAGGACCAGTAGACATGATGGGGACCAGGGCTCCATCCTAATGATTCCAGATAACATTTCTGAGGTCTTGGTTAAGGTTAGGGTTATGATATGAATAGTGGTTAGGTTAAGGTAAGGGTTACGTAGGAATTGCTCATGGTTAAAGTTAAGTATACGTTTTTGGTGAGGCTGTCCACAACTAATGGAAGTCAATGCAAAGTCCTAACAAGGATAGTTTCGCAAAGCTGTGTGTTTACATATGTTGAGAATTCATATTTTTGCTGGTTTTCTTTTCCTTTTGTACCATGGATTGATACCTGGTCAGAGACGCTGTTTATTTCCCCCTTCAGTTATTATAACACAGAGGATATATCTGATGTTCTTAAGTCACTGTCTTAAACCACAACTTCTACACAAGGGTTAAGTGCATTGTGGTCATGTCCATGCATTATTCCTTTGCTGGCTTTGATTGGAATGTTTTACATGCCTTGTGGCCATTACATGTGCTAAGTAATGTTCAATGATTGTCCATTACAGTAAGAGGCATTTACTTTGCAGCTAGTTCCTATAGACCGCAGAGGTCAGCATGTATTAAACCACTCGATATGTATAGAAGTAGCTACTCCTCTGTACGGCAGACAGAAGCGAGACAGAATGAACTTCTTTGGCATAGTTCAGTATGAGCACAGATACCAAAGTACACTCAGGAAGAAAGACAGACAAAACACACACTGTCGCTCTCACACACACACACATACACACACAAATTCACACATACATTCTTTTCCTTTATCTAGATCCCATTGGAACAATGTTGTGCCAAGGCCATACAGTGACAAAAGCACTGGAAAACATGCTTTCTAAAGTCTTTGGAGAATCTCTTATTGTTAAAACCCTGCAGGCCAAAGACAAATCCATGGGAGTTTATGGGGGACTGCAGGTCATGGTTGTATAGATTTTATAACGGTGACAAATGCATTATGCTTTTCACATAAACCAGCACAGGAGAGCCCCAGTAAAGCAGAAAGGCCTGAATGCTTCATGGGTTTATAACACAATGAATTTATCATAGAAAGGGAGAGAGAGTGAGAGAGAGAGAGGATGTGAAAGAAATACAGTGCTGATTTGTTTTATTTGCCAACGCAGCTCTGATGGTTGCTCGTCGCATTACTTATCAGGGAGCAAAGAGGAAACTGCTGCCACTTGTGGGTCCTGACGTGGGAAATAAAGCCTTACAGTCTTTGAACCTTTCACAAAATTGAATCTCCACAAAGTCATTGGCTCTTGGGGCATCAAAATATCGTAGCATCATGACCTCGAATTTGAGTTATGCATGCTCTTTCTGACCTTTTGTATCATCTATTCAAGGAGGGAAATCGGACTTCTCTGAACCTGGTTTAGGTTCAGGAAATGCAACACGTTCACACTCCTGGGACCTGCCCAGTAATCCAACGTCTTCCACTACACCCCTATGCAACAGTTGCGGTTTGCTGCCCTGGTCAAGGGAACCTTTAGCAGACAAAAGTGTCCGTCCAATCCTTATCAACTCTTCTCTTCGTTTTGTGTCACAAAATAAAAATGCAGCACCATGAGAAAATGTGTTTGTTGTATACAGTCAACTCAAACATTTTAAACCTTTGACTGTAAACTGGCAGCAGAGAGAATACTCTATGGTTTTTACTGATAGTATCCTCACAGAAAACCAATTTATTGAATCTTAAAATTTGGACCCACAGCAGGTGAATGGGTGCAGGACACGTGTGTGTGCGAGCCGAACAGAGGGGTGCGGTGGCCGGAGAACACGGGCTGATTGATCCCGACAGCTTTATGAGGCTTTTTTGACTACTGAGCAAACAGAAGGAGATAATCATATTTACTTAAGTGCAGTCTGTGAAAAGGTGTCCGTATAACGTGTGTGTATCAGTTACAGATACTGTACTGTACTTTGAGGAGTGACATAGGTACATTTGAGTACAGTATGTGCTCCGAGCACTCTTGACTAAGCAAAATTTCTGTGATGCACACACCCACACACACACACACACACACACACACACACACACACACACACACGTAGGCATGTACTTAAACCAGCTGCCTCAACCAACAGGTAGGGTGACACTTCACACAGTTTTCATGCACTTGCATATGCACCTGCTCAGCCCTCCCACCCTTCCTGGGCAAGACAGTGGTTACACACACACACAAATACACACAGATAGAAAGTACATAAAGAAGTTATAAAGTACATATAGTACAGGGCCAAATGGTAGGGTGAGGTTGGGGGTTGGAGGAGGCGTAAGTACTGTATGTTGAGAAAACTTCCTACACAGCTCACCAATGACTCATTTACCACACACAGACACATATATACTTAGGACGTAAAGACTTTGCACTCTGAACTTTATGTTTGTACATTCTAACTCTTGACAGTGCTGCCAAGTTCATCGTTATCATATCTGGAGATGTCAGCAGCAGTGAAGTTGCAGGTAAACGATACCAAGGGGCTCTAGGGTGGGGTGTAACTATACACTCACACAGACCATGCACACACACTTGAGATAACTTGACACACACGCACATATAGTGAAGATAAGCAACAAGAACTGTTATACTTTCATTTTTTTTTTATTAATTGTTTTTCGATAAAGGGACAAAATGGGTGTGTGAACAGGATTATGCAGACATCTGCCAGAAAACACAGACAGTGGTTTTCCCAGTACAACTGAACAGAGACCCCAAACAAGTACATCAGAAATTAAAGACCTATAGTTTATCAAATGACCATTGGCCATCATTACAAAAGAAAAAAAAATTATATCATAGCCAAAAATAAAAAAATAAAATAAAAAGAAACCAAAAATAAGGATCCATTCCATGGCTCTGTTTTGAACAGAGCATGTAGGTTATAATAAATAGTAACTCCCATAGTAAAAGATAAAGTTCAAGTTCAAGTTACAACAAACAGCTCTCAGAACAGGAATAGAAAAGGCTGATAACAAAATATTCCGCATTGCCATTTACAAAAAAGTCTCAACTCAAGCAGGCTTCTCCACGTCCCCCAGGTCATTTTTAAATATGCTTTGCATATGAAAGTATACCCAATCTAAATATAAAGCACCATTTAGTGTTTGGCAATGAAAAAAAACTGCAAAACATTTAATTTCTTTTTAAATGTATTTATTTTTTACGCTTTTTCGTAATCCATGTACTGCATATGAAGTTTTTTTTTCTCTCTCTTCTTGATGTTGGAATGTCGTCAGGTGGGAGGGGTGAGAAAGACAGAAGCACACAACAGAACAGGCTGACGTCAGCTTGCATTACTGCATACAAGAATGGCAGCAGGGGGGGAGGAGGAGGTCTGAACCAAAAACCAAAGAAGATATGTACAACCACCTCTGTGGACAGGAAACAGAGCGGCAGCCATCTTATGGCCTGCGACACCTCCAAATGCCACATATTTTAGCTGCGTTTTTATGGGGTTTTTCCTTTTATTTCTTTAAACATACAAATAATTCGCACTATATTATCCTGCCAAATTAAAAAAATATACTGTGGCAGCTTGGGATTTTTTTTTCCACTACCAAAAAAAGGTATGGTAAATACCTTTAGAGAGCACAAGCAACAGTTAAAAATACGAGCCTCAATATAAATACTATAGTGCCTATTCTAAGTGAACATTGAATTCAAATACAATTCTAGAAATACAGAAAAAGTAGACCATAAATGTGTTTAAGCATAGGAATTGACATGAATGTGCATTTTCCTATATTTTAAGTTCTTTATTATATATTCATATATAATCTTAATCCTTTCCCCAATGCAAATTGTATTTCAACCTGAAGAGCTGTGAAGAGCCAAGGCAAAATAAAATACAAAACCATCACAGAATTTTTTTTTTTCGTTTGTGTTTTTTTCATCTTTTTTTTAATCATTTAATATATACTGTGATCGGAGTCTTGAACACCACCAAGACGCTGAGGAAAAGAGAAACGACAACAAAACTTAAATACAGTTTCCCCTAAAAGAAGTGAAGTGTTATTTTCAAAAACGTTTATTTTCATATCTATAATCAAAGGAAGATTTATACAAAAACAGATTCTGTGTAAGCAACAGCATTTGAGTGTTTGTAGTCTAGCCGTCAAGGTCTATAGATTAATCAGGTGGCGATGGCAATACAGCTCCCTAAAAATACAAATCTTTAGTGCTGCTGTGGCCAATAGGTGCTGCATCCATTTTGGGATCAAATCGCTGTGATGGCTACTTATTGTAATTAACCATCAAACCTTTTAATTTACAGACCTTGAAGACAGGGTCAATTTTCAGCCCAGGCAAAGCTCTGGGGTTTCTAGGGGTAACATACTGACAAATGGTCAAAGGTGAAACGGCAAGGGTACAGAGGTCAAGGGTCATGAGGCTGGAGTTGCTGACAACAGATTATGTGTCTCATCTTTTACTGCTTTTAACTATGGGACCCTCATTATCTAACAGCATTTCAACAATTTTTCCCCCTTTCAGCATAAACTTGTAAACTGGGAAAATTGAAACAGTGCACTTCATGTCCAATAAATGTCAAGCTAGCTTTGAGACCTAACCCATGTACCAACATTGCATCAGTGTGGGACAATGAAAGAGAGATGTCAGCGTGACAAGTGCTATACTATAAACAGCTTGAATGGAACTCAACAAGGAAAAAAATACCCTCCTTTTGGGTTAAAAGCAAACAGCAAACAAAAACATGTGCCCTGCATTAGCCTATGCATACTGATTAAAATTATCGCATTATCACTCTTTTCAAGAGCCCTGGAATACAGATATATAGTTTTTGCAATTCTTTCTTTCTTTTTTCTGCAATTCATAGTGAATGACCCTGTTTTGATACTACAAATGTGAATGAAAGTGTGAAAGAGATTGCCTCTGATCCCCGTAATAGTTAAGTAGCTTTCAGTTCTGTGTAGCTGTCTGTCTATTTTAATGCTCTCAAAAAAAGTTAGCCTCATTTGGAGCTCATATGTTACTGTATGCATTGTTCCTCACACTGACATATCAAAGCAGCGTTGTAGGTTTGTGCTAACGCAGATGCATGACACTTCTCAGCCATGCGTTTTATCCCTCAAAATCAGGATTGTACATTACAGATTACCTTACTCAAAAGTACCTCCTTACCAGAAACAAAACTACAAATAATTCAGATATACACAATACTGCTTGTACCATGCTTGCCATGAAATCCACATATTAAAGATAGCCTATTGAACATGTAATAGGTAGCTAAATGATGATTAACAAGAACTCTCTGATCTTTCAGCATGAGTTGTCACAGCCTATTTGAGCAGTCAGGTGCTTGATGCAAGGACCTTTCCTGGGTGGCTTAAACCTTTTAGCTTTATCTAGTGTGACCCCAAACTTATAGCAGATAAGATTATGGCCAATGTGGTCTTAAAATATCAAAGGCACTCTTTCTTACTCAACCAAATGATAGTACAAATTCATAGCGCACCCTTGTCTTTTTGAAAGAAATTTGAAGGCTGTCATTAATTTCAGTTTAGTCATCAAGCTAATGCATGATTTTTTTTTTTTTTTTAACCCTGTGCGAACATGGTGTCTTTTAGAAAGATCAGGATAAGTGCATTTCCAGGGTTGTGAGAATAGGGTAGAGACTGTTCATCTTCCATGTTACAAAACAAAACTGTACATGATATGTGTTACAGAATGTATGCAGCATGGATGTATCTTTCTTGTCTTTTCTCTTTTGAAGAATAAAAAGAAAAAAACAGAACAAGAGAAAAACAGCAACACATTTACTCAACAATTAACCAACCAGGGACAAGTTATTTTCTTTTTTTTTGATTAGCAAAAACATACTATGCATGCTGACTAATTCTTAAAAATGGAAAAGGAAAACTCAAAAAAGAAAAATTGTACACAACATGTAAATTATTGCACAAGAGAAAGGCTCGAAGTTTTGCGTCAATGCAAGAGTATTGCCCCGATACAGATCATGCATTCAATGGGTAATGGAAACGGGGTGTGCTGGTGCAGAGCACATGGTCTTAAGCTTCCACCAGACTGGCGAAAGTGGAGTGTTGGGTTTAGGGCAAATCTACAAGGAGCTGGGAATAAACAGGGGACTAATGGCGGACATAGCTGAGGGGAAAAGGTCCCATAGTTCGGCCTTCTACTCTGACTTTATTTCGGTACTCAAAGGACGGTCACTGTGCCATTTTTTCATGTGTTTCTCCAAGGTGCTGTAGACACTGAAGGGCATCTGACAAATTTCACACTTGTACACGTCTTTGCCCACCTGACCATGGGTCTTCATATGGCGTGTAAGTTTGGAACTCTGGGCACAAGCATAATTGCACAGGTCACATTTGTATGGTCTTTCCCCTGTGTGGCTGCGCCGGTGTACTGTGAGGTTACTGCAGTTCTTGAACACCTTGCCACAATACTCACAAGTATCACTCCTGCGGCCATCCTTGGAGCTGGGCCGCCCATGGCCCCCAAGGTGGGGAGTGCTGCCCCCACTGCCTGTACCACTTCGGCCTGACATCCCACCATCCAGTTCCCCCGGCGGGGTCGAGAAACGCAGACTGCCATTCTCTGAAGAATGCTCAGATGAAGAGGCGAACGGCGATTGTCTGGAATCCCCAAAGTTCAGAAAAGGGTCCTTGAGTTGTCGGGAGGCAGCATAGCCAGCCAACCACTGGGAGTAGACGTTCTCCGTATTAGGGATTGTTGGAGTGGGCAAGTCAAATTCCTTTTCCAGTTTGATGCGTTTAGAGAAAGGGCTGAGCGGACTGGGGCTACCCAGAAGCAGTTTCTTAGAGAGGCCTACAGAGGCAGATTCATTAGGGGATGCTCCCCGCCCATTCACTGTTGAGACAGAGCAATCTTCCCCACGGTGTGTTTCCAGCACAGAGTCTCCATCACACATCTCACGATTGTGGTGGTGGTCTCGGTTGAGGTGGTGGTGCAGGTGGTTCTCCTTGGCCATGGCATTACATTTGTGTGCATGTAGGGCTTCGCTGAAGTGCTGCATGCTGGCAGCGAGACCCATTCCCTGCATCACCTCAGGCAGGGACCGAGGGATGGACACTTCATCAGCCAAAGCTCCCAGTCGACTTCCAATACCGCCATTGTTTTCATGCTGGCGTGCTGTTTCAAGGTTCAAACCACAGTGATAGCTGTTGTTTCTTCTGGGTACCCTCTCTCCATTTTGCTGTTCTTCCTCCTCTCCCTCCTCTTCTTCTTCCTCCTCTTCCTCTTCCTCCTCCTCTTCTTCTTCCTCTTCCTCCTCTTCCTCCTCCTCCTCCTCACCATTCTCACGAAGCATGCGGTTATTCTCACTTTTCAGCTTGGCCACCACTGACTTAAGGGCATGGCTTGCGCTACCCAAGTGCTCGCTGGTGCCAGGCTCTGGAGAAGAGGCTGTTGAGAGGCCATCTTCAGATTTTCCTGTGTTTGGTGAGGAGGATTTGTGCATGTGTGTCTTCATATGTCGTTTCAGTTTGCTAGCCTGTGTACAAGCATGATCACACAGATGACATTTGTAGGGCTTCTCTCCTGTGTGGCTGCGTCGGTGCACTATTAGATTACTCTGAAACTTGAAGGCTTTGCCACAAAATTCACAACATTTAGATTTCAAGGGAGTGGTGGATGAGGGTGTTGCCCCTGCTGAGGGGAGAGGAGTAGTAGGAGTAGTCTGAGAGCCCACAGGTGACTGCAGGGAGCCTGGAAGAGGGGGTGGGGTAGCAAGATATGGAGGTTTGCTGCCCCCTGCTCCTCCTGTTCCTCCACTCCCACCTCCTGTTTGGAATGGCTGGAGTAAGCGCTGCATGGGGCTTGGCCGGCTGGGTGATAGCGGGGGAGTGGACCCTGAGGTGTTGCCCGCCAGCTCCCTTAGCCGCCTTGAGAAGTCCATTGTTGGAGGGGGTTCCAGGGGCATAGGAGGATTGAGGCGCAGCACCCTGTCAAAGGCACTCGGGTGGTGGGCTGCCAGCGCCAGCTCCTCTGGGCTCAGGAGATGGTGGTCCAAGTGGTTCCTTGGAGGGGGGCTGAACAGAGGTGGTGTGGGAGGGAATCGCTGATGATGACCCCCACCAACAGTGCCAGCTAAGCCAACTCCACCCCCCATTCCGATGCTATCCCTTCCACCTGAGCCAGAGCCAGGGATGCGGAGGAGGTTGAAGGGGCTTGCATCTGGAGGCAAATGGAGACCATGAAGGGGAGGCTGAGAAGGGCAGTCTGCACCCCCACCCAGGGAGGAAGGTCCACCCATACGTGGTGTGAGAGGGCTGCCATGTTCACTTTCCAGGTAGATGCGGAATCCATGGGTATTCTGAGCATGCTGCAGCAAGAACCAGGCGCTGCCATATGACTGCTTGCATGTCGTGCAGGTATAGGTGGTGGGCTCCTCCTTACCTGTTGTGACAGAGAAGATGAAATCATGTTAAGAGAGTTTTTACTGAACAATCCATTACACATCAGTAACATCAGCCAAACTTTATGCTTCACATTACCATATAAATCAGCCAATATTTGAGTCAGTTTAGCAAGAAACCCGATTTTTAAATGCTACATTGCTGTTCAATTGAAAGAAATTGCACATAAACAGTACATGAAGAACAACTCTGTTTAACTTGGCTGAACCAGTCTTTTATTTGAACCCTAGGCCTAACTCTTACAGCTTTTAAAAGTGGTCGGCACATGGTGTTGAGGGCTTGCAAATACAACAGTAGCTCTTATTGAGGTCATGCCCCACATGAGTAGCATGTGAGAAGTACTGTGTGTGTGTATGTATTTGTTCTTCTCCCAGACTGCTCTGGGACATAATTTGTCCCTTTAGACTGACTGTGAGTCCTCCATTGTCAGCAGGAGAACAAAGAAACAGGGCTGTCCCGGCGGACGACCACTTCTCACTGATCCACCAAAACAGAGGCTTGCTGACAAACACACTATACACACATATACACATACATGAGAGGCAACATGGGAGAATCCTTTTTAGAATTTTGCTTCCTCATTCCTGTATGATATCAGATGCATCAGGAGTTATGCTTCTAATATATCTGAGAACAGGTTAATTCTGGTGATTTAGTTTCAAAGTATAACCCAATAAATAAAAAGTAGTTTCACATTCTCACAACAAATATATAAAATTCAAATGTATTCATGCACACTGTGCTTTGGAGTCATTCCCTCTTATGTAGGGTTCATCCTCCTTCCATCACCCCACAGACACATACAAACACACACACTTGTTCTTATTTACGAACAGAGCATAGGGCACTGTGGCTGCCTGGGGAAAGTAAAACAGTATGTGTGTAAAAACATTTAGGCTTCGTCTGGAGAGACTAACCCCTTCAGCCTGCCTCATAGCTTCCCTCAGTGAAGCATGCAGAGTCACTTTGAGATGGCGACAAGAGGAACATTTAAAACAATAATTGCCTTTGAATGGCCTCGGCAACGATGACCTGTGGTGGGACCCAGAATGCATGTGTAATCTCATTAGAGTACAGAACGGTTGGCCATCAGCTCGTTTACAAGATTAGATGACAAACGAAACGTCGTTGCCGCCTTTCAGAACCTTCCCCTATTAAGCACAGTGCAATGTGGGTGCATCTGACAACTTGAACAAGCAGAGATTCACACACTGACAAATGGATACGACCGGCAATCTGACAGTAATACACAGGAGCTTAGACATTTAATGCCACTATCACCAGGCATGAATGCAACTAAACTGAGGTCAAAAGTTAGGGCCCTGATTTACACCAATCTGTGTAGTTTTCACTTAGGACATGACGCCATTGAAAATAATAAAAGAAACTACAAAATAAGTTTTAAACCACATTTTAAATCACATATATACATGAGTCAGCCACACATTTTTTTATTTGAATTAAAATTAAATAATTACCAAATGTAGCTAATCAGTGTATATAGATAATATATAATATAATAAAATATATATAAATATGAACTATGTATATATCAACATTTATATCAAAAACAAAACCAGTTGCAACACAATTAACTGAAACATGCTGTAATAATGTTGCAAAAGCAAATAAACTGGTGTCACTGTAGGGTGGTGGTATTGATGCTAATTATCTCAGTTGATTTTTGGTAAAAAGCCATTTTACTGTAACGTGTCATGAACAATGAATTACAAATATTCCATTAATATGTAAAACAGGTAAGGTGGGTAGTAAAAATATGCACAGAACCGGGACATATTACCTGCTAATTACTGACAGAACGAATTTGCCAAATTAGCAGTGATAGTGAAAGAATGTCATGGTTTACACAGAAGCTTTTATACATCGGCACTCTGCAATTTACTCCTGATGGCCAGAAAGAGAGAGTCAAAGAGGTTGTAGTGGGAAAAAACTGCATCAAAACATATTTGGAAAGGGTCTGTGTGTGTGTGTGTGTGTGTGTGTGTGTGTGTGTTATAAGCGATGTCATTTTTTTCACACTATGGGGCCTACTTCATAACATACACAAACACTAACAGTAATTTGAATTGACAAAAGAAAGGCTCTTATTCACAAAAATGACACTGAACTTTGAAAGAATAGCATGTTGTCATAAACTAGGCACGTAAAAGTGTTTATGTGTGTGTCAACAGGGATCCTGTCTGTCTATTCATGTCCGTGCCTGGTGGGAGATTCTTCCCCTTCCTTAATTTTCCCTTATTTTGTGTGTTCGCCGTCTGTGCCTCCCTCTCTGCCCGTCTCTCCTACTGTACACACAAACACACTTATCCTACATGACCAACAGCTAAATTATGGATCATTAAAATCGCCACAAATTGCCACTAATTGTGGCCACCTGCATCGGATCTAACCTGCGAATATAATTTGCATTATCAGGTCCAGGGAGGCTTTAATTATTTATTCATCTTTGTTCCACTGGTTGGTACACTCTAATCCTGAACACCGACAGCACTGAAAATAAAAATGCAGTCTCTGTTCTCTTTCAGTCTGGGGATGGGCTGATGAGTTTTCCCTGTGCAAGATGCTATCCTCTATATGCCAACCTTTTCCTCTAATCTTTACTTTTCTGTTGTGTGAATTACTGGAGGTTTTTGAGCATTTCAGGACTTTTAAATAACTCCGAAATGCCAAAATGTGTGAAAACCCACAGGTTTAGTTAAGGCCTAAGGATACTTGAAATCAGGTCTTACAAATGTAAGAGGCGAACAAACCTGAAGAATCTCAGTTATTTGTACATGCATGAAATCTGATGTACTGACAGGCTAAGAAGATCCACTAAGGCTGTATACGGGACCAGGGCTTGTAGATTTTGGTGCTGTGCCCCCACTTAGCTGCATCTGCTCCACCCAGAAAAACTCTACCAATTCTAGGCAATCCGAGAATGTGCATGCGATATGATGACAGCACAGTGATAATACAGAGTAAAAGAAGAGTTTGTCCTTTCAGCTAAAAGTGGGCTAAATATTGAGCAAACACAAGCACGAGGCACAATAGTGTAACTCAGCTAATACGCTCCTTTTTGACTCGTAGCTCAGACTTGTCTGCGCGCTGATTGAAACTGTAAGGTTAATGGATTTTAGAGTAGGCGACCGCTCCACTCTGTCTCTCTGTAATATACTCCCATCAGCCACTTCATTAGGCAAACTCGCCAGCACTCTGAGGTAGAAAAATCAAGTGAGAAAGTATAATGGAGAACAGAAGATGAAGACAGATAAGAGTCAGAGAAAAGGGAAAGAAAGAAATAGCAGAGGTAATACCTCTTAGTTTAGGCGCAGTTGACAAAGACTTGCTGCAAGTGTTCAATTTGGATACAGCAGGTATATGGAAGAAGAGGAATTGGAGGAGGACAGAAGGAAGAAAGAAGATGTGGATAAATAAATAGCATCCAGCTCTTAAATAGCGTCCTGGGGGGAAATGTCAAAGCCATATAGTCACGAGTGAGACGCCAAAAACACACACATGCATAGTTTCAGAAATGTCCCAACGCTCAATACCGGCGACGCTACGGTGACAGCACAGGCATTAAGTCCTATTAAGCTAGGGCCATTGCTTGGACACTTATGTGGTGCTGGATGGGAGAGGGAGGCAGTAAGGCTAGCTTGACTCATATTTCACGACTCCTTTGTGTGTGTGTGTGTGAGAGAGAGAGAGAGAGAGAGAGAGAGAGAGAGAGAGAGAGAGAGAGAGGTCATATCCATCCCTCTCAAAAGGATTTGCAGCTCTCAAAATCAGCCAGTGAAAAGGAATAAATGCACAAATTTAGTTTGTACTGTTTCAGTGTAAGTTCCACTGGAATTCTAGATTGAGTTAATTAGCATGTAAATCTTATTGTCATGAAACACACTGTGAAAATGTCAGTGTCATAACAGCACCAAGATCTCCACTTCGTCATGGCTGAGGCAGTGATCATAGTATGTACAGGACCGTGTTCCCATCCACATGTTTTGGAGGATATCAGGCCTATTTGCGGTTGAGTGTACATTTAAGGTGACCGCGCAAAAGATCTCACGACACACTTACATTATTTATACATTTTGAATCCACCCCAGAACATGTCAGCCTGTGAAACTGGCTGTTCTTCAGCCAGTCATTCTGTCCTGTAGCTGGACTGTCCCCACTACATCCCTCTCCGACCAGCTGGGAAACAAAAAGTGATGCCAGGTTTTGGCGAGGACACAGCTACCAGTTTTCTTACTGGTCTTACATGAATTTGAAGCCCATCTGCATAATCAGTTTGTTCTCCTTTTATTATCTTTCTTGTGTTAATTTCTCTCTACAGCATAACGTCCATCTCTGTATTTAATTTTCCTCCCTACTCTGCGCCGCCTATTTCCTATCTCCTCTCTTCCATCAGTCTTTCTTTGAACCATGTATGACTCTCTCCTCTGCAGCCATCCCTCCCCTCCTCTTCCCCCCATCCTCTCCGCTCTCTCTCCACCCATCGCTGGCTCTCCGGTGGTGTCCTTGGCTGAGTCCACCTCTGGGTGAGATGATAGTAATTGAGGTAATGGAACATCGCTGAAACAGGATTAGGTACGCATACTGGGAGTGAGAGACAATGTCCCTTAATACAATTTGGGATTTCTATCTGAGCCTCAGGCTTTCAGGACCTGCTGCTTATATTTACATCTGGGCATCACCGCTCACCCCGATCACCTCCTGCTCTACCTTAAAGGGATACCGGGCCATTTCACTAGAATTTCTTTTCCCACTATTTTGAACACCAGGCATTTGTTCTAATATCTGGAGGAGCATGTTCATTTATTTCCACGTTAATTTAGCACACACTGTTGGATGTTTGAGGTTTAAGAAACTGAAAATAAGGGGACTTTTTTTTTTTTCGCATTAGGAAATACATGTTGTGATAGAGATATATCCATTTTGAAAACTGATTTAACAGGACTTCAGTAATTATAAACAAAAGAAATATGTCAACAACATGTCACATGAACTACAATGTCATACATTTAGTCTTGCAGCACACATGAATTTCCCTGGTTTGAGTAACACCAGTTGCATCAGTTGAAGAAACAAATACAGTCCTTTTTCTAAACCTGCCTTGTCACAGAATGGAATAAAAATCCCACCAAAATTGTTGTAATATTCCTTTAAAACCAGCCAAATTACTGGGAGTTGACAGAATGTCAAATGGGCAATTTATGGCATATGAATATCTCTGTCATATTCATATTGGACAGTAATTATAATGGGGACATGAATATAATCATTGTGTGATAATGAGTTCTGTTCATGCTGTTTCACCCTCCCCCTCCCTCTATTATAATCCATATATATTTTCAGTGACACATGCGGTAACTCATATCTCATCAACGTACATCTGTGCCATAACTGATGCACTGCCCTCGGAGTGGGAGCCGACCAAGAGCAAATGACTTTCAAATGGTTTCTGCAGTACATGGACATTATCGACTTCACTGTCGTAACCCAGCCTTCCTCCCTACCTCCCTCATTCCTCCCTCCATCATCACCCACTAGAGTGCAACAGTTGTGGCTTTCTGCTTCTGTTACTACAGTCAGTTATACTGCCCAAAAGCACTTAACCACATCACTGTTGTCATGTGAAAAAAACGTGTTGGCCTAATTATGGTCCTTTTCGTGTTTTCATTTCAGAACTGCATGTCCTTGTTTGAGCAGAGGAAATTCAATGACCCTTGGGCTCGTACATGAAACCATTTGGAAGTCCTGTTTGTTAAACTCAAAAGCATAAGGTCAAGTATAAATCAACGCTCTTTTAAAAAACCCAGCCCACCAGCAAAAAAACGAGAACACTGTTACATACTTGAGTGGCATCATATTAAATTGTCACAAAATTCCTGTAAATGCTATTTTGGCATCGTAAACTATCAATGCACATCCTGCAAAAACCACCAGTATGGTCCAGAAGGAAGGGGCTGCACTATCCTCCTTTCCCCCCAATCATCTTCCCCTCCATGCAAGAGCTTTCTTACTAACTGGACAGCAAACAATTGGAATGCAAACAGTGGCAGCTGGTGTCCTGTCTGCTCACTGAGGAGAGGCGCAGTCAAATAACAACATGACTGCAATTGCTCAAAAGGGCAGTGTTCTGCTTGGAAGAAAATCAGCCTCCATTACTGGTTACTAGTCGGTGGCTAGATCAAAGAAACGTCTTAGAACACAGCAGCTTGGCGAGTATGTGAATGCCAAGGCAGGGAATAGTTGTGTGGTCATTGAAGAGGGACGAAAAACTGCAGGAGCTCCCTCACAAATATATGAATAAGGGGAAGGGATGAGTCCTGCCAAGATTTGTTGCCCTTACCCTAAATTAGGAATGACTCTCCTTCTTCTTCAAATCAGGCTGTATTTCTGCATCCCATAGATGTTCAGTAGTGTTCACGTCTGCCAGCTGGGGAGGCCCATGACCTCTTCACTAAACCATTCTTCGCGATGTGATTAGATGGCATAATGAGGGAGCAGTGGTGCAACATGAAGACGTCTGTAGGCTTCAACTTTGTGAAGCACGTCCATTTTATGCAGCAACTTTGAAAGAAGGCAAGGACTTATCTTTGGTTTTAAGCCCTCGTTCTTTACGTACAGTGACTACATCCATCGCTTGCAATAATCCCAAGTTGTAGAATTAATATCCTCAGGACTACAAACAGACTGAAAAGACAAAGAGTTCTTGGAGAGAGATCAAGGAGGCTTCGGAACGCATGCAGGCCCTTGGTTGTAGCATAAATTCATCCTGCCTTTTGAACATAACAAACGTTTTCCCTTAGACATTCTCAGACAAAACATGTACATTCTAGTGTAACATAAGGACATCTTAAAATGGACCGTGGAGTGTGAAATGTCCTCATGAGCCTTTCTTAGCTTAGGGGTACATCTACAGCACCTAGAAGGTTATACTTAAATGCACACTAGTGTCCCTGTCAGGAGGAGATGGAACCAGCTTTTCCATCATCCTGTCTGCGTGATTAAAATGATCCAGGATTGCATCTGTTAAGAATTGATTTGACTCCTCAGCGCCCAAGCAACTCTGCCCCACTCTTCCATGTGGGCTGTACCCTGGTTATCACCTGGTTTTCTTTGACACGGTTCAGTTAACAATTTTCTATTGGTTGTTATCAGATTGTGATTTACATTAAAGATGCTGTTTACATGTCGGGCTGTTTGTCAGAGTATTCCAGCTCAAGCTATGGAGCTATTTTCAATTACAACTGGAACTTAAAATAACTCCAAACAAGTTTTGCCAATGGGAGCCCACAGGCCTGACAATAATGATGCGGTATTTTTATGGAAGAGAGAACTATGAACGCATTTGAATTACCAAAAACAACAATGGATTATCGAGCCTGTCTGATTACATGCTGTGTGTGCATGGATGTGTGCGAGAATGTGTATCTGTGTGATTCTTCTGCACGGCCATACACTCGAGGCTGATGAGCAAAAATATCAATACCGTCTGTCCCAATGTGTGTGTGTGTGTGTGTGTGTGTGTGTATGTGTGTGTGTGTGCGTGTGTTTATGTGTGGAATATATCAATACCTTCTGTCTATGTGTGTGGAATCCCTGCTGGGCTACAGACTGTGCTATCTGCAACTCTCGCACTAGTCATCTACTGTTGTGTGTGTGTGTGTGTGTGTGTGTGTGTGTGTGTGTGTGTGTGTGTGTGTGTGTGTGTGTGTGTGTGTGTGTGTGCGTGTGACAGAGAGAGAGAGAGAGAAGGTGTGTGTGTGTGTGTGTGAGACAGAGAGAGAGAGAGAGAGAGAGAGAGAGAGAGAGAGAGAGAGAGAGAGAGAGAGAGAGAGAAGGTGTGTGTGTGTGTTTGCGCGTGCACATATGCATGCATGCAGGCTGGTGTGCATGTGTTCAAATGTGTTTGTGTGTGTGTGTCGGCCGCCCATTATATCTGCCGTGTGACAAAGTTTCTTTTTCTCTCTCTCCATTGGACACACACACTTGCGCACACACAAACACAGTAATGTATCTCATAAAGTTCTAATGACACAGCCCGGGCCCTTAAACTGTGTTTATAAATGTAATTAAATGGACTGGCCTTTGTAGAAGCATCCGAGCGCAATGTTAGCAATGATCCAGTGTGTGTGCATGTGTGTATGAGTGAGTGTGTGTGTCCATTTGGAAGAGCAGTACTCATGATGGCAGGGACAGCCTCCACTTAACCCTAAACCACCATGGTGAAATTACAGAGCATCCAAATTACAGCACTTATGTGAGCAGAGAGACAGAGAGAGAGAAACAAGGGTTTGAAAGAGGAAACTTGGTCCTGACACACACACACACACAGTTCTCAATGACTCAGCTTGTGGACTTCGACTTGAAACCCAAAATGCAATGCAGAAACTTTCTTTCAACTGTTAATCTGTTGCAGATTGGTGACCTCCCTCTGATTTAAAGTGGTCATTTCCGGGCTCATGCAGCTGTTTCACAGATTACATCCTATGTCAAACTCATAGTTTACTTACATAACGGAAATAAATGTATATCCTGTGGCCCAATTTGCAATTTTACAATCGTTGAACATAAATACTAAGGTTTCTTGAAAATCCAGGATATACAGTTGATTCTGCTCAGCACATGAGTCACACTGAATAGGACTTTGTTCTGATTGACATTAGCCCACATATTTGTTAGGGTTACAGCATCTATTCTACAGGGGCTACTGCCAGACAAGGTTCCAGGGGAAAAAAACAGTGATCTGAAAAGAAGGCTCACTCTGGCTCAACCTTTGAGGCAATGCAATACAACTTTATCCAGCGGCGACAGTAAAGGCCATGTAGAGGCACATTACTAGTAGATAAGTGACAAAAAAGGGGTAAATCTGCTTATTGTATCGTGGTGACCTCAACAGAGGATACTGTGATACGGTGCCAGTTACTGTGGCATAACCACTGGATGCTGTGATGGTGTTTGATGAGCCTTCAAACTGGTGGATTTGTTTCTCTAACTGCCCCGAGAGCATCAACAGCGTGACTAACTGAATCCACAGAGAACAGTCATGATGGAATAACTCTTCACATAGGTGGCATTCAAACATTGAAACAGTTCAAACCAACCACAGAAAGACCCGAATGAGCTTTACATTTATTCTTGTACTGGAAGTTGCAATATGAGATAAAAAGTTAACATAAGGTCCACTTGGACTTTTCATAATATATCAACAGGATTATTGAAAGCAATGAAAAAACCTAGTAAGTGAACATTGAGTAGGCTTGAATATGTTTTGTCAAACTATATAGTCAGTGACTTAAAGCCTAAATGAAATCAAAAGAATGATTTAAATCAGTAAGATACTCTGTTAGGTCAACCTCTGATGAATTTCATCTCCAATTAATTAATGGATTTGATTCAATTTGTTATTTTTCAACATTAAACTGATCTGTTATTTCATGGTGTCCCATGGTATGTTCTTCAAAAGACTCTATTACAGAGGATAATTGAAAATGTGTAATTATGAAGATGTTTCTGGTAGAAAAATAATCAATTTAGAAAAATATTCAATATTCTTCATCAGCTATTTTCAGCTTCAGTCCAAAAGTAAAATAACTCTCAAGTGTAGGAATGTAAGAAATTAGAAAATTTGATTTTAATTTCTCCATAAAGAATCATGTTTTATTTTTCTTGGAAACACTTAATTCTTTAGGGCCATAAGCAAGAAGCTGGTGGTCACTAAACACATACACACACACACACTCACACACGTATATACAAAAAGCCAGTGTGGTATTGAGTGATCTGCAGGGACCTGCAACAGCTGCCAAGAAGGACAATTCGGTTATGTGTGCGTGTTTGTGCATGTGTGTGTGTGCGTGCATGCGTGTGTGCGTGTGTGTAAGTCTTGCAGTGACCACAGTGGGAGATCACTCTGAGCCGAGCAAACACCTCAGCTGGCCGGAGGCCCACACACACACTCACACACACACTCACACACACACACAGCGCTTTGCTTCCTCTCTTCATCTAATCCCTCCTCCGTTCAGCTGGTTTCATCCCTCCATCTGTCCATCAACATTGCATACAGGTGGCTGTCCTCTCTCTCTGTCTGTCTCCTTTTTCTCGTTTCCATCACTCGATCCCTCTTTCTCTTTTCCACACCTCCCACCTCCCACACATTTAACTGCCTCTTTTCTTCCTTATGATTTGGCCACATAACAGAATGGTTAAGGAGGAAGGAGAGAATGAATCTTGGAAATCAATGAGGGGAGGGGATATTGAAAGAAGACACACACATACACACACACACACAGACACACACTGTACATTTACATTTACAACATGTAGACAGGTTGCAACTCGACCAAAGAGGCCAAAAATGTTTGTTCATTCAGTCCATCCATCCCTCCCACTTTCCCCTCATTGTTTCTTCTCCCTCTCTCCCTCCGTCCATCCATCCCTCCCCTCTTTTAATCCTTTCATCATCCCATCCCAGGTGGGAAGCACTCAGCGCCGTCTCTTTAATTGTATTCATCCGGCAAGGCCAATCGATAAAGGACATATTTAATACAAATTTATGACTATTAGCCATCAGCGATAAAAAGGCTTTTTTTCTCCTAGATAGCTCTTGCTTGTGGTGAAAGAGAGAAAAGAGGAGGAGGAGGTATGACAGGAAATACAAACCATCCTGCTTTGAAAACAAACAGCCTCCCACCGTCTCACTGTCCAACCTTGGAGAGATACAGTTTAAGCTGCAGCCAAAAACACGAGAATTATTTTCTTTTCTATTTTTGTTTTCAGACAAGGC
This sequence comes from Hippoglossus hippoglossus, assembly GCF_009819705.1. NCBI lineage: Eukaryota > Metazoa > Chordata > Actinopteri > Pleuronectiformes > Pleuronectidae > Hippoglossus > Hippoglossus hippoglossus. The sequence goes on along the minus strand of NC_047165.1, from coordinate 21,935,460 downwards.
TACAAACTCAAGTGGGTCTGGGGTGCGTTTGGGAGACTTTTTCAGGCATTTGATTTTACGGCACAGTTCACGAGAGAATTCCAAGACTGACTCCGCAACAGCAGCATGGTTTTTTTGGCAAGGATAGTAAATAATTACATCAACTGGCTATTTTCAAATTTGAGCGATGAGCTGCTTGTGAAGATAGAATCATCTGAACGTACCCAGGATTTAATAATTTCCAATTTAAAAGGCAAACCGCTCGATGCCGATTCTAGTTGTCTCCACAAATAATCTTCCTGCCAAGAGGCAAAAGAGGTGAACTATGCGAGAGGGTTGATATTAAATTTCCTATCAAAGTTCCCAGATCTGGTCACTGTTCTGTTGCTCACGGAGACAAACAGCAAAGGGAGTGTTGCGATGAGATAAAGCACGAAGACAAACTCCCCTCCAGCAGTCCTTCACAGCCACGTCTACTTAACAAACACTGTAGTCTTGATTCATTAGAGCTGCAGTCACTACACCCTGAGAGCCCTATCGATCCCCCAGACGTTTTCTGCAGGCCGGGGAAAAAAAACTAAGAGCAGAGGGAAAAGACAGAGATGGGAGGAAGGGGGAGAAGAAGAAAAAAAAGCCAGCGAGACAGGCTAAATATATGGCTCTGTTAATGCGAAGCGAGCAGCAGTTTACCTGCCTCTTTAAATTCATTCTACTGTGCAAGGCAGCTGTGACGGCTCCCGGAGAGAAAAGCCCGCCGCTCGTCGCCAAAGGAAATCTTTCGCCCTCCAAGAGAAACAAGGTGTGCATGGGCTGGAACCAAAGTCAGATGATGGAGAGATTTTTTTTTTGTGGGTGTGTGTGTATGTGTGAAACCACTCGTCCCTTCCATTAGTCAGGGTTAGTTTTTGGGGGAGTTCGCATCATCCTCAGTTTAAAATAGATTCGCCCGGGTTAACAAGGACCTTTTTAATTGGATTAACTGATTTGACCACCTTCACAGATATTTATGTAAAATCTTACATCACCAGAAACTGTGTCATAACCAAGAGTGTGAAAAGGAGAACTTGTGTCAGTTCCAAAAGTGAAATTTGATTCCTTCTGTTGCCATATGGGTATTAAAAACAACACGAATAAAACAGACAAGCTTATGCATGAGAAAAGTTTTAGTGTAATTATCATGTGCCTGGTTTTGTCAGGGAAGTTCTTTCCAAATATAATTTCAAATACATTATGAACTTTGTATTTTTTTATTTTCTGGTTTCACACAGGTTTTGGTCTTCAAGTGAGCTGAGCATCATTGTTCATTGTTCTTTTGGTTTCTGCCATAAATGTCACTTTGTGTGAGAGAAAAACAGTGACCTGAATCCTCCCTTTCTATTCAGTATTTTAGTAGCCCAACCGCACAACATTGAGACAACAATTAGGGAAAACCCCTCATAGTCTAGAAATATATTCAAGGACTAGAATGGCACTAAATGAGTGCATATCATCCTCCAGGGCCCAACTGTCTCCCCATGAAACCAAATTCACTAGATCTGTATTTTTATTTAAATACGTGTCTGTCTCGTAAATTTACCAGATTCTTTCCATCATAGTCCATGAATAATTATCTGAGAAATCAATGAAAATGTTGAAAAACACCCAATCTCACAATGTTAAAGAAAGTGAAAAAAAAAAAAATCCTGGATCTGCCCCCTGATCCAGATCCGCACTAAACTTTTATTATTTGATCCATACCCCGCCTTCCACCAGGCTTCATGATAATCTGCTCAGTAGTTCCCGCATTATCCTGCTAACAAACAAACGCAGATGAAAACGTAACCTCCTTGGTGAAGGAATAAAAACTTCTTAAGGTGTGAGGGGGTTGAAAACACAAGCGGTTACTCAATGCACATCACAGTAGACAGTAAACACGCTTGTGACTGGTCAACGTGCGTACGGCACGAATAACATTTGTGAATGACAGAAGACCTGTGCTGGATGCGAGGGCCACTCCTGTTTGTGTGTGTGAAGTGGTATTCATTTCATTTTGCACACACAGACTGACATATGCCTGGGGCCCGGCCACCGGCAGCGGACAAAAAGGCCAGTAAATAATTAAGAAGTGTGAAAAGCAACAGAGGGGAAAAGAGAGAGGGGGGGAGAGAGAGAGAGAGGTGGGTGGGTGGGTGGGCATCTACTGTACATGCATGTGACAAAGTTGTGTGAGTATTTTTGTGTATGTGCGTCTTTATGTGCGCCCAAAGATGCTCCATTAGTGATTTGGAAAAGTGGTGTGGGGGGCCTAGCATTCCCATCAGGCCCAGCATGGCCTAAGTGCTGCACCACACACACTCCCAAACCCTAAACAACCCCACCCTCATGGGCACAGCCTGGGTGCCCCACCCCACCCTCCACCAAGCCTTATCCCACCTAGGAGGACCTAGCAGCGCCTCTCAGCCTGGTCCAAAACACCACACGCACACACACACACACACACACACACAGACACTCATGGTCCACTAATGACCAAACCCGAACAGCTCCCAAACAGCTCTGAAAAGCTATTAGGAGAGGGCATTTTGTTGGGGAAGTGATTTTTTTTATATGCCATTAAAAGCCATGGATAAAATGGGCATTCGCGTAAATACAGCCACAGGTCGGAGGGAGGATAGCCAAACAAGGATAATTGAGAAACCATACTTCCCCCCCTGAGATCAAGGTAGAGGAGTGTCCACATGTTGCTCTCTGTCAAAGTGAAGAGGATGTGGAGGAAGTCACAAAAAAGTCTTTAGATTACTTTTAGTTTTCTGACCTTTCTTTGTATTTTGCTGTTGATGTTGACATGTGACTTTTCAAAATTCATTTACTTCCAGTTTTTACACTTAATCTGGATCTTCATGTGTTCTTGAATACTTGATAACCCATTTGGAATGGGATTAATATTACCAGGGCTTGGGCGCCCTGATGGCGTGGGCGGCTCGTTGCATCACTCTCTCCCCTAATGTCCCGTCTGCTCTCTAGTATCAACTCTCTAACAAAGACAACAAAACAGCGAACACACAACAGACTCTTAAACATGCAACTTTAAAATACATGTCTCAGTGTGATGTAGGGACAAACAAGCACCAGAACACAGCATAAGTACAGTACTGAGGAGTGTAATTATGACTCAGGTAGAGGGTTCAAATTCCAACATGCACACTCTGGATGTGATGAAAATCACTGACCAGTACGTGCAATATTAAAACGAAACCGCCTCCCCAGGAGGATTAAATATCACCCAGACAGGATTTATGTCCATATACCTGTACTAAACAACATGAGCCCTTTTCAGCTGTTGTTGTTGTCGGTTTATATTTTCTTCAAACATCTGTCTCTTTCACGACCAGTTTTGGGACGGGCTTTTCAAATGTTACGGACAGCTTTCAAACACACCTTAAACATCTGCCAGCTGTGGTCCACACTTTTCATATCATCCCATGCCCTGTCTTATGTCTATAATTTTGAATTCTCTCTACGCTTGCACCACCATGTTGTCACTTTCTGTATTTCTTTTTACTATCTTCAGGTGGAGCCGACACCCTTCACAATCTCCCGAATGCTTTCCTCTGATGTGCATTTTACAACCCTGAGACTTGGAGGCATGTAGGCAGAAAATAGCTCTGGACCGAGGATAAACAGGCCCCAGTCCCTGCATGTGAGCGCTGGTAATCACGCCAGGTCAGGTTCAGACACGATTTAGAGCAGAATACACGGTGATGGAACGTTTTCCTAGAAGGAGACGCTAAGCTTGGCATACCTGTTTATTTCCAGCCCTCTGCCTCTTTCCCTTCTTCTCCTTGCGTATTCACTTTTTTTCTCTTTCACTATTCAGTCTTTTTTGTCTGTCTTTCTGTCTTCATCAGTGCAGAAAAAAGAGGGTGAGAGAAAAACATAACGATCACTCATCATCGAGCAAGTGCCCTAAACACACACACACACACACACACACACAACACACACACACACACACACACACACATGCACTCCTGGCTCGACCTTATTCAGGATTAGCAGCAAGTCATTCAGCACCTCAGCAGTTGCCTCGTGAGAAAAGAGCGTGAAAGACCACAAGTAAAAAATAGGAAACATTCAGACTCTCCCAGGCTTTCACACACAGACACACACACACACACACATACACACACACACACACACACACACACACACACACACTCGCTTCACATAAAGTATCTTTAGGATGTCTTTCTCCTCCGCATTAGCCGTTAACAATCTACAAGGCCACTTATTCATGCTGGGCAATCTTCAGAAAAATGCTTCTTGATGAGAAGGTCACTCGACCCATCTGAAAAAAACCTGCCAGTGTTCACTGGCCTCAGTCCCGCAGGATGAATGGCCACACAAAAAAATAATTTCTATTTTTGGCAACAAAACCTGCACTGATGGCAACCACAGTCACTCATCACCCTATAAGAATAACAGTCTAAGTGTGTTGGACTGGTCAACCCCGTCTCCTGGAAATGTTCCTACAAAACTAAACGAAAGGTAATGTCATTGTTCTTTTCTGATTGCTCAACTTAATGATGAAGTGATGACAGTATAGACACCAGTGTTTCCACTGTGTCACTGGAACACTACCGGCTCATCATTCGTTTTTGGACATGATTTACTGGGGCGGTCCCTGACCGGCTCCTGTCCTGTCAGTAGTTTTTTGAAAAATAGTCTCACTACTCACTAACAGTATTAACAATAAATATAAGAATTTGTTAACTATTTTTGGATGGATATAATGCATGGGTCTTAGACATATAATTGACCCCTCTGTGTAAATTGTGGCCCCTGTACGGCCCCTGATTTAGAAAAATCTTAGACCCGCCCACTAAGGATTTTTATGATAAGATTTATGATGAAAGGACCAGTTCAAACCAATTAGAGAACATGGGTAAAAGCATATTTTCACATTTAAACCTAATATATCTGTATCTCTGTTGATAGTTTTTAAGGTTTAAATGTCCATCTGTACACACTACTACAATAAAGATACATTTTGTGTTTTATTACAACACAAATATACATACAACAAAAAATGCAAGAAGCATCCCTTTTAAAAATCTGTGTCCCTCCAGTCATTTTTTCAGAGCGGACATCTTGTCATTGCAGGAGAGGTACAGGTGTATCTTCTAACATTGATGATGGTACAGTTATCTTACAGCCAGAGATATGAACACTGCTGAGGGTGAGTTTCTTCTCGAGTAACAAAGGCACAGAAGAACCATATATTTATAGTTATCTCGGAGATGGATAACTCCAAACCTGCATAAAACCAAAACTATCAGTGTGGCAAGGTGGAGGGAAAATGTGTCGCCTTGTATTTTATAACTTGTTACGTGACCCACACGGCTGAGCCTGGACTTATAGCAGCGTGTCAGGTACATAAATAAATATTTCCTTACCACAAACTAGTTTTTTTTCTCCTACAGGGCGGCCACTGCAAAATCCTGCAGCACTTGTGTTAAAAACAGTTTTTCAATTGATGCTTTTCTTCTTTTCCTAGATCTGCTACCTGCCCTCTCTCTTTCTCTGTCTATGCCCCCCCGTCCTCTCCCCTTTTCCCATTCCACGCAGCTACGCCTTGTAAATCAAGTTGAAACATAGCTCTGCATATGTGCATGTGTGTGCGCGTGTATGTGTGTGTGTGTACATTTATATTTATACATATATTGCCTACTGACTGCTGCCAAAAATGTGTCCCAGCTCCCCCCTCACCGTTACCTCCCTATACATCTGCCTATAGGAGGAGGACGAGCCAGAGCCGAGGAAGGCGTGCATGCATGTGTGAGTGTGTGTGGGATTAAGCCGGAGTTATCTGTCAGGGTCATACGGGTTGAAAGAACATATCCTGGACGCTTATCTCAAGTAGTGCAGGGAGAACAGCTAACCATGCTGTGACTTCTGTCACAGTAATAGAAAGAAAGAAAGAACAAATAACTATATTCAACTGATGGGCTGTAGTTTATCTGTAGTTTTTAGCGTTTCTCGCAAATTAAATACCTGAAAAAACAAGACTTCCTCTCATCAAACATATGAAAGTCCCACTCACTGATTTCTAACACTGCCCACAGTGGCCTGGTACATACAGGGATAAAGCTCAACCTTTCATTCTATTGAGGCATTAATGTATTTCACAAATGTTCTCACAGATTTGCAGCTGAAAGCCAGAGTTATGGAAGGAAATGAGCTATTCTTGCAATGAAGATCACAGACTAAGACCAGGACCAACAGATAAAGTAATCTTATATTTATAGAACATGTTTTTAAAAAGTATCAGTCTTATAGGAGCTGTGAGGAAGCATGTCACTGCCCCTGGTTGGTGGTTGTTCAACCTTCAGTAAAGCAGGAATGGCTACAGACACATTCCTTCATACGTAGCAAATTGATCTACTTTCTCTGAAATTTACATAAGAAAATGAATGTAGGATAAAAAGTTCTTTGACTGATACTAAGACATATCATGTCAATAATGATCTGAATATTTCTATTTAAAAAACACTATTGAATAATTAAAAATTGTCACCTGTCTGAGTCTTTATTTAGCATTTATTACACGACTGGCAAATGTTATGGACACATTTTCTTTTTCTAAATGTTTCTTTAAAACATATGCTTGGCTAATTAGTGTTGCTTTTATCACAGGCTAATAATAATATAGTTACTGGTCACACTTTGTATCTCATGGAAGTGTCAGGGGAGTGAGCCACCGCTACTGTAATTCAATAGAAACTTAGTTTTCTGAAAAAGACTTGTACGATGCTCCGCACTCACAGCTTCTATGTTAAAACCAATTTAACCCAGCACTTGTGTTACTGTGTGTGTGTGCGTGTGTGTGTGTGTGTGAGAGGAGAAAGTGTCAAAAGCGTGCCATATTTAGGCCAGACTGGCACACAGTGAAGACACAGGCTGGCTGTTACTTTTCACACACCGCACCGACTCTTTTTACCATCTGCCCTCCGTCTTTGTCTCAGTGTGCGTCTCTAAGTCGCTCTCTCTTTCTCTGTCCCTCTTTTCCTGAACTGTCGCTCTCTGCCAGGCTGATACCGACTTGACAACAACCTCCCAACGCCTCCTATCCTCCTTCTTCTCTCTATTAAAAAGTACCTCGAGGCGGTGGCGGCGTATCTCGCCAAAACCCCTGACGGCCATCACAGGTCTGTAAATGCTGTTACAGGCCTTAAAATGGCTCCTGTTTAAATGTTTCCCCGCCGCACAAATGGTGTAATATCAGGAGTGAAAGGCGGCGACAAAGTGGCAATATGTGTCAGAAGGCTGGTGGCCACAGATAAAAACAGAAAGCAACAGAGAGAATCTTTCTCATGGTCCGCTGGTATATTTAGACTAGACAACCCGAGAGTTCAACACAAACCACTGTGACTCACACACACACACACACACACTGAAGAGATTACAGACACACACAGGCACACGAATCACACTCATTTAAATCCCATCCCAGGTCGACATGTTTCACCTCATCACACCTTTCACTACCTGTTTCTGTCAGGCCAGATGTACGTGTGAATGTAAAAGAAGTGTGAAAGAGGAAGTGACCGGTACGTGTGACAATAGTTGGCAGGTGTCAGCAGTCAGCAGAATCTTAGTTTAAATTCAGCCGGCAATGATTAGCTTCCATGTAAGATGAAAACACAAAACATCCTAAAATTCTGAGGTCATATGTTAAGAGTTGAGAAGTGGCAGGTATTCTTTATACACTTTGTGACACACACACTCACACACACACACACTCACACACACACACACACACACACTCACATAGACACATACTTGCACGTTCCCACAAACACACTTTGTTACACATGCATGCACTGGAAACCTCATCCCCTTTTATTAGACAAAATCTGTACCAATCGTCCAGATGGTGAAGATTTTAATCAAATTTGTTGAATCTCAGTGGATTTAAGTTCAACAACAAAAAGTAGTCAATTCCCTTTTTATATAAAAATAAATAAAATGATAATTTGAAAATACATTTTGTAAATAACTTGAAATATACTGAGGAATTAAACAAATCTCAAAACATATATATATAATACTACTAATAACAAATACAGCAGCAGATTTAATGAAACACTCCAGTGATTTAATGTGGCACCTCCATAAAGCTGCATGGGGCACTTGAGAGAGAAACATTAGGATAGAAATCTTTACCATATAATTTCCAAACTGCAGCACAACACAAAGTGTCATCACACGCTCTTCCAGTTAAATGCCCTCATGTTTTTTCAAATGCACGCCCCCCCCCCCCCCTCCCCCACTTTACCATAAGTTTTCTGTCAGATGTTTTATATGGAAGCCTGAACCCGTGACATCATCAGGGTTTATGATCAGAGAGCTCCTCAAGAGCCTCAGGAGACATTACACAGCTAAACAGTCGTTCTCCTCAACACAACTACAATTACCTTAAAATGTGATGTGTAAAAAAGGGCCGATTGCACCATAACCAAATTCAATAAATAAGATAAACAGTAACACTACTAATACTAAAAACAAGTTATCAGCTTTTTCTGGATGGAGCTCTCAACTGCAACCCATGGGCTTCATTGGTGGATGGCCACTAAGGCAGATCATGGGATGCTAATGAAAGCTCCTGCAAAAGTAAGTAAGTGGACCTTGAGTTCGGTTTAGCTTCTTTAAAATGACAGTTCCTCAGGCCACGGACACCATCCACCAACTCATTTGTATAAAACCAGCCCATAAAACTTCATAGGTGTAATAAATATGAAATGAAGTGTGGTGTGGAAAAGCCTGTATGATAACTTGTTTTTATGGTGAATACAGCATGTCACCAATTAGTCATTTATCTATATGTATTAATGTCCAGTAAATACATTAATTATACATTTACTTGTATTTCTTTCAGCCTTTGTGTACTATGTGTACTCATCGCCTCATTATACTGCGATACAGATTATTAGAGATAAGGTGAATATCGGTCGTCTGTAACTGTGTTTGATACACACCTGAAAGTGTGTATTTTTCTCATTAGCGCCAGCAAACTCCAGTTTGACCTCCGCAGCCAACAACATTATCGTACCGCACATAAACAGCTAGCGCTCCTGTAACCCCTGTCTGAGACCAACGCCCCACTGCTGTGGCCAGGTTTGTTGAGCTAATTAACCCTGTTAATCTAAATGGGCGCAGGGTCAGTGTGTGTGCGTGTGTGTGTGTGTGTGTCTATCTGTGTGGCTATAACTGGCTAACCCCAGCAGATGAGCATTCACCCCATTCACAGCCCCCTTTTCTTTTGCTGGCAGCCTGCCGTCTGACTTGGCAGACGCACAATCGCGAGGGGTTCTGGTGTGCATGTGTGCATCTATGGCTGTGTGTGTGCGTGTGCGTGTGTGTGTGTGTGTGTGTGTGTGTGTGTGTGTGTGTGCGTGTGTGTGTGTGTGTGTGTGTGTGTGTGTGTTTGAGCCTGTGCGTGATTGCACAGGGGATGGAGGATTATAGATGTTGAACATACACACGCAAATGAGCACAGGGCCCAACTGGTCTGCATGGTGTGTGCGTCTGTGTTGTAATAAAGCCAGCAATGTTTTACTGGCCCGCTGACACAGTGCATAAAAAGATCAGTGGGCCAAATCCATTAGTGGTATAATTGCATTACATGGTAAATATTCCTAAAAGGTCAATATCTCCATTTGAAACATCACCATCATCACAGAGCGGCGCAATAGAAACAGGAACTCTGGGTTTTTATTGAAGCCGGGGGCACAAAAATCCACTTCTATGCATCTATTACAGCGAAGGATTTGGCCTCCGTGTCTGATTAAACCGGCGCCAGCTTGAGGTGGTTCAACAGATGACGGTGTCGCATGTGAGGGTTTGAATTTAATGCCATGAAACACGAATTGTTCTTACATTGGTGTTCAGCCCTGTCCTGTTCATTGTTCCAACCAAAAATCATTAAGATCCCCCAAAAAAGCTAAACAAGAGGGAAGTAAGAGGAATTATTTCTTAGATATCTGTTTTATGTGATATCTAGTGGTTCAGAGGAAAGACAAGTCTTAACTTCCTCCTTCATATCCTGTTCACACTCTCGCTGTGGTGTGGGCTGATCAATGCGCCACCGCTGAAAGGGTCGGCCAACTCTCAACCTTGGCTGCACACACTGGTCAAACTGTGTCCGGCCCGGATGAGTATTACAGACAGGGAGAGCAATTTAAACAATGTGAGACTTCAGTGAGATAAAGAGGCACAGAGGCACAGACAGAGCGAGGGCACTGAGTGGGCGAGTACGAGCCGCCGAGCGTGTGGGGAGAACTTTCTCTGCTACTTATGTAAAGTCATCCTGTGTAATTCTGTTGTGTAACATCGAAGCACATTGAACAGACTCCAGTGATGATGACAGGAAATTAAAATACTTAAACATGCGGGACCTGACTCATGATCATGTCTCCTGAGCAAAGGTGTGAGGATGTCATTCACTCAAATCTGAATAAATAAAAAATACTAAGTGACAAAATAAAGTAGTCTATAAAGATTGCATGACTTTATTAGTGTCTTGTTGCTGGGCACGTCCCGTAATGTATGGACTGCGAAATAATAACATACATTTGGGAGGTAGCTGCAGAGCAATGTCAGAAAATAAAACACATAAATCAAATATAAATGAAAAATTACAGATCAGAAAAGTAACTGAAAATGAATGTTATATATTTTGTTGACTTGATGTACTGTAATCATCCCAGTAAAATTTCAAACCAAGAGAAATCTGGTGTTTTAAACGGTCTCATGCTTACTCAATTAGTTTCATTTGCTCGCCTGCCAGTGGCGTCATATCCTGTTTGCAGAGACGAGTCAAAATGGTCCTTTTCAGCCACTTTTTTTTTACGATTCACTTTTTAGATTTTTGTGGTTTTTAATTGTGTATTTTAACGGGAAGAAGGATTTTAGTCATCCGACGTCTGGATCCTAAGGTATGAGAGAAACAAGCCGAGTGAGCGTTGGAGGGGCAGCTCGGCTCGCAGCCCCTCTGAGACGCCCTGTGTCCGCTGTGAAACTGCTTTATTCAGTGTTTGTACTGGTTTTAATCAGTTGGTCCGTTTGTTTTGCAGAGGAGACCTCAGAGGAGAATTCAGCTCCTGGTAAAAACAACCTCCTGAACGAAGAACAACTAACCTGGAGAATCTGACTACAGTGATGGGGGAAGACTCCTTTAATGTTATGTCTTTAATATTATATGTTTAATGTTTTATTCTGTGAATCATGAGTAACAGTTGCACTGTTTTTAAAAAGATATGATGCTGTTTGATGTATAAGCCTAATCTTTTAATTCTATTGGCACCACAAATACCACATATTAGCTCTAGTTTTATTGTGTTGAAGTATAGAGGCAGACATCTCACAGAGCACAGTTTCAAAACATGGACACATGAATCCAAAACTATTTGATTCGATTAAACGTAACTAAGGATTAATGTTTCTTTTCGTGTAAGTTTGAAAAGCCACAGTTTATGACTGATTTGATTTAAACGGCGGGGGAACTGGCAGACACTGTTCACATGATGAATCCACCAGTTAAAAAAAGAAGATGTGATGCTGCTGTGTTGCGAACTACAGGAGCGGTCGAGACGGAAAGTGTGGGAAGAAAAAAAACCCCAAAACAGCAACACACAAAGGCAGCAAAGAAGACATAACATACTCCACAGTATGGACACACAAACACACACTGCCTCCAGGCTATTGTCCTCCACATTTAGGTCAGGTTGCAACTTCACACACACACACAAACACACATACTCCCCAGGAGGCTCTCCTCACCTGCAAAGAGGCCAGTTTGGACACAGTGTCAAAGATTAAACCTGTGTTTTATCTCAGAGAAAGGGGCTGCTTGGGGGAGAGTGTGTGTGTGTGTGTGAGTGAGTGTGTGTGTGTGTGTGTGTGTGAGCGAGTGTGGTGTGTGTTCACTCAGTCCTTTAAACCAGAGGGCAGAGGGTCACTGGAGAATACACTTTTTTTTCACTCACTCACACACATGCACACGCACAGCTGCCCTTCTCTGTGTGCGCGGTCAAGTAGAAAGGTGGATCTGTGTCAGGTAGCGAGGGTATTTACTGTTACTGAGACAAGCAGGCCGAGAAAACACAGACACAGCAAAGAGGGAGGGAGGGAGGGAGAGAGAGAGAGAGAGAGAGAGAGAAGGGGAGAAAAAACAAATACTCAGAGGTGGAGGAGGAAAAGGACGAGTAGTGAAGCTATGAAGGCCTCAGTGGTCAACAGAACGCAACCATGTGCAACATCAGACTTTCAAACACACACACACACACACACACAGGGAGAGAGAGAGAGAGAGAGAGAGAGAGAGAGAGAGAGAGAGAGAGAGAGAGAGAGAGAGAGAACGCGGCATGTGTTAAAAGGGCAGAAACAAAGCTGACAACTTATTTCTGCAATCCAAAAATAAGACATCAGGCCTCTGTGCAGTGCAGGTATGTCATAAAAAAAAACATTGAAGACACACACACACACACACACACACACACACACACACACACACACACGATTTGGATGATTTGGGAAAATACATACTTACAGAAGCAAAAGACACTGGTGTAAAATATGAAATTCAATGAGAGTGTGTGTGTGTGTGAGCGCTTGTGCAGATGAAGAATGAATGGGAGTGTGGCTAGGAAACACCAAAGTCCTGATCTGTGCACAGTCCCACCAGCTACACTGTGACAGTGCCTCCTCACACACACACACACACACACACACACACACACACACACACACACACACACACACACACACACACACACACACACACAGAGTCACACTCATTTATCATTCCAAACTAGAGCCATCACATCTAAACCAGTAAAAAGCAGCACAACCGCATTTTCCTCCAGTTTTTATCCACAAAATGACGGTTCTGTCCAAGTGGAACAAGCGGGGCCGTAAACCAGAACGCACGTACTCCTCCTCTGATCTCGGACAGTTTGATTAAAAGGGACATTTTCCTTTAAATAAACATCTGTATTGCTGCTGCCTGCGTTAAACACGACAGCGACTCCCCCTCTAATGCGCAGTCCTTCCTGCTTTGAATATCCTCTGAAAGAAGAAGCTTGTGGATTGTAAAATGTTTCTTTCTACAGGTGATTAGATTATCTCCATCTGCGTCTGATTATCTTCATTACTCAGTCAAACAATAACCTGCTTGTTCAGAGAGAACTCTCTTTTATCTGCAGACACTGGACTTCATGAAGCCATTGATAAAGACGAGAATGATGACTAAGTGTCCAAGAGTGTTCTTCTGTGATCGGGGGCAGCAGATTAGCAAAAGACAGAGGGTGAGAGAGTTTGAAGCCAGTGTGAAGATTATCTTTCAGTTTTTGGACTGTTGGAAAACAGCTGGAAGACAGCACCTTGTGCTCTGAGAAACTGGGATTTATATATATTATAGACCCAAAAAAGTAAATCTGTTAATTGAGAGAATAATCCTCAGATTCATTGATGATGTAAATAATCCTAAATTGCAGATTTAAATTCCCCATACAAGGTGGAAAGGCCTCAACGTTTAAAGAGAGGTAGAACAAGCCCTGGAGGGAAAAGGAAGTAAGATCCCTACGAGGCCTTTTTGTTTATCTCTCACTTCTCTTATTTATTTATTTATTTATTTAGTATTTGTGCTCTCCTGCCACACGGCCGGGGGGGAGCGAGGGACCACAGGTGCTCGGGTGAATCCGATGGACATCCGCAATTTATCATTCATACGCCGGTGACGGCAGGCCAGGCCAAAATATGGCACGGTAAACACAAACCATAGATCATTCACAGACACAGATACACACAGACAGCCGCAGTACGCAGATAAACACACACACGCACACACACACACACACACACACACACACACACACACACACACACACACACACACACACACACACACACACACACACATACATAAAATATATCTTTGAAGACAGATGCTTTTATGTGAACACGGAGCTGGACGTGGGTCACATCACAACATGCCTCCTTCAGCGTGCTGTAGATATCTTTTTCTTTGCGTCTCTTTATTCCACTTTATCTTTGTCTCTCTTTGGGAAGCTTGTCTCCCTCCCTCATTTTTCCCCTTCTTTTTTCTTTTTTTCTTTGCGGATTTCTGGCAGACTAGACACTTAAAAGTGTAGCGATGCCACCCTCCTATTCATGAAAAAAAATAGATCTGGCTTTTTCATCCCTGTGGAGTGCCAACATTTATTTCTCCTGCACAATTATAGCTTTTTGCTTTGGACTTTCGTGCAAAGTCTGAGCACATTCACATAAACAACCTGGACTCCAACCAACCCATGAACTTACTTCAGTCTGCCTGTCTTTTTTCACAGGTATAAATACAGTGAAGAGATGACAGCAACCCCCCCACCCCCAGCCCCAAACCGCCCCGTGCCTCCAAACTTTTAATCCAGGCTTTAGAGGGATATATCTCAGTGGGACATCACTGCTGGCCTGCATCTGCCAGAGCGAGCTGGGAGCTGATTTCTGTGTTTACATAAGATTAGAGCACAGGGAGAAAAGAAGGTAGCCCATGTGGTTGCTCCAAGCCAAGTAGCTCTCATTTTTAATGCAGCAAATACTGCCACAAACAGCCTGCAGATGCCGGGCTGAGGAGAGATATAGCCAAAGGTAGGAACAATACGTTACACCACTTACTAGCCTAAGGGCTCTGTGTGTGTGTGTGTGTGTGTGTGTGTGTGTGTGTGTGTGTGTGTGTGTGTGTGTGTGTGTGTGTGTGTGTGTGTGTGTGTAGACTTTTGAACAGTGGTCAGGGATCGTAGCCACCAATACAGTTGTAACACTGGTGACTTCTAATAATTCTTTATCTCCCTGCAGGAATTTGAGATGTCTCCACAATGTGATCTTACTATTTAAAAAGTAAAAAATATTATTCAAAGCTGAAAGTTATGACTAATCCAGCAGGATTTAGGATGATCACACGTTTTTTATTGCAATTTAAAAATATTTTTTTCAGCAATAGTCATTTGCTTGTGAAGGATCAGGCCGAACAACGGAAACATCAAGTTTATCAAGGAATTTTAAGATATTTCTTTGGGGGCAAATGCGAGACACTCGAACTCGGTCGTGTTTTCCAAGAAAACAAGTGCACCTTACAACAGACAATGAGAAAGTTCAAGGTCTAAATTAAAACAATGAGCTGTTAAGCAGCCAGTTCATCTGCTATAAAGACCTGGCATGGAGCAAGAATCTTGTAAAAATGATCAACACTGTGAGACATGTTCAAATTTTCATTGTGAGATTTGAACATGAAATAAAAACGAGTCTGAAATGAGCTGCGTCAGTTTAACTGGACCTCCAACATGGCTGCAGGAGGGCACGTTACATAAGCTGACTGGGCCGTATTTGCAACATGTGTTTTCAGTCTGAACTTACACGGTAGGTGCAGGTTCATGTTGCATGTACTTTAAGGGCCGACACTGCAAACATGAACTCCACACCACCACTACCACACCCTATCACATGGCACACACACACACACACACACACACACACACACACACACAGATATATAGAACATCCAGTATACACCCACTGAACCCTGGTAAATGACATAACCATGTGACAACTCAAACAGCCAAGCAAACTGCTGAATGTCTATGTTAACATGTATGCACCCTTACAAAATGCTAATATATACATTGTATATGTTGGTGTATCTTCAGGACGTTGTTGTGAAACTCACATGGTCTGATTTGGGTTTGCATTGGCCACAAACTTCAACATGGAATCTAAAAACAGCACTGACACAAATACATGCAAAGACACAGGGAGACGCTGAATCCAAACTTGGAAAATCCACATCAGGAAAATCTTTCTACACAACTAAACTGTACCTCTGACATCTACTGGTCTCTGTCCAGGTTAAATACAAAAAGATGAATGATCATAAGCTGTACTGAGTTCAACTGCAACGTCCCAGGTTATTTTTATATTTAAAAATCATCTAAATCAATTGGCTGGAGCCCCAGCTCCGCAACCCTCAAAGGATCAGCCGTACAGCTAATGGATGGATGTTCAACATTTGAAGAAAATCCACATCCTGTAAAACAATTACTTCAATAATCTTTGGTCTAGTTTCAAGATACATAAATGTTGTTAAATAAAGAAAAAGCAGAAGCTTTAGACAATGCAACCACCTTGAACGTGTGAAAGATCAGCAAAAGATATCAAATATAAAACACTCACGTAAAACGTTATACGATACAGTCACACTAAGCTTTCAGCTTTGATCCAATATTAACACATCCTGGTCAATAAATCCAGATCCTTGGTTTTCTTTGTTGTGCTTGTGTGTGTATGAATTCAGATGTGCGAAATAAAACAAGATCTAAATCCATCTACTTCCTCTTGGAGGTGTTAGTGTATAAGGGTACGACCTCGTAACTGGTTTAACTATAGACTTTATGGGTTGTTTCCTGCATGTTTGTCTCACTTTCCACATGTGACCTTTGATCCTGGCTACAGTGTGTCTCGTACGACATGATAGAATGGAAAAGCACATGTCATTTGTCATACGTGCAGAAAAGACCATGCAGCGGTGGGTGCAGCGAGTTTGTGGCAGGTACCAACAGTTAGAAAAATCCTTTTACCACGAGAAGACAATCTATAAATCTCTATTAAAATAACAAAAACAACATACATGAAAGTGGACGTAACGAAAAGAAGAAGAAGAGCCTGAAGCGAGTCATTCAGCTGCTGTAGCTGCTCGCTGGACAACAAGAGCAGCCGCAGAACAAACAGCAACACAACACTCGTCTTCAAACACAGGTATCAACTCAAAACGCCGGCGCTCAAAGCGGCGGCCCTATCAGTCGAGTGACAGAATGCTGTGACAGCTACGGAGATAAAAGCTCCCCACCGCGCTGCGACCAGCACCCACTGACGTGAAAGTGCCCTTCAGCAAGGCATCAAACCCACTGAACCTGCTCGGGCGGCCGGCAGCAGCAGCAGTAACCTGGCAGTGTAAATTTACAGCAAGTGTGTTCCCTCCCCTCCCCTCCCCTCCCCTCCCTCACTCCCGCTGCACCTCCTGACCCCGGCTGTTGCTGTAAATATAAATGTGCTCCTGCACCGTCAACTCGCTCAGTTACACAAGCAACACTTCCACAAAGGTTAAAAATATGTACATTTTACTTCCTCCTTCTCTCTGCCTTGTCTATCTGTCTTTCACTACGTGCTGCTTTCCTTCTTTCTATCGCTCTGCTTCTCCGAGTGCAGGGCTCGGCAGGTCAGGGGCATTAGTGGAAATCTGCTGTAATTTCTTTCTTTTTTTTTTCTTTTTCGGAGAACAGTTTCTTTTTCTTCCTTTCTTTCTTTCTTTCTTTCTTTCTTTCTTTCTTTCTTTCTTTTTTTCTATTTGTTGCTCTTCATTTTCTATACTTTCCGCCTTTAACCCTGCGTGCCAGCAAACCAGTCAGAACTGGTCCTGCTGAGCTATAGGTGTGTGTGTGTGTGTGTGTGTGTGTGTTTGTATGCAGGTAGACAAAATGAGAATGACAGCTTTTACAGTGAACGTTGACAGTGGGTTAATATGTACAGCCATGAGTGAGGAAAGATGTGTGTGTGTGTGTGTGTGTGTGTGTGTGTAGCCCCCCCACCCACCCCATCCACACACACAGACCTATGACACCATGTCATCAAACAGTTGGATGTCGGCCAAGTTCATCTGTTAATGGACGGCCACCACCAGGACCCAGGCTTTCCTACCTCGCTCTACCCTCCCTCTCTCTCACATCCCCTATCCCCCTAGGGTGCTCTACCCCTATATGCCCTCTCCTCCTCATCCCCCTGTCTCTCCCTCTTTATCTTCTCTTTTTTGTCAGCCCCCCACCCCCACTGCGTCTTTCAACACCTCTCAGCGTTGCAGATTGGGGCCTGCATTTCCCTTGTACAGCAAAGATAAACAGTGTGGATATGCATGTGTGTGTGTGTGTGTGTGTGTGTGTGTGTGTGTGTGTGTGTGTGTGTGTGTGTGTGTGTGTGTGTGTGTGTGTGTGTGTGTCCCTTTGTTTTTCTGTGTGCCCGTGCTCTGAATGTGTTACATGCACGCACAAATAAACACTCATACACACAGGCTACCTTTGAACTTTTCAACAAGCTCAGAACAAAAAACTAAAGAAAAAATCAAACAAAGGCCAAAAGTGAGCTGAGGTCCCATTAAATTATGGGAGATGAAAACGCTTGTTTGTGTGTGTGTGTGTGTGTGTGTGTGTGTGTGTGTGTGTGTGTGTGTGTGTGTGTGTGTGGGTGTGTGTGTGGGTGTGTGGGTGTGGGTGTGATAAGCAGTGTTAACTACAGTCCAGAACATGCTGAAACACATCTGCCTTACAAAGAAAAAGTGCAGCACTGTCTTTCTTTCTATTTTTTTTCTTACTTTCTTTACTTGTCATTCCAAACCCACTCACACAATTTGATCCTGGATTATTTGTGGCAGGACAAAAGTTCAAGGAATCCCAGTGTCTCTCACTCTTCGGCCTTTATTAAACATGATAAACTATGTCTTAATTCCTTTAAATGTTTGGCTTGTGAGCCGAGGAAAGGTTGAGGGTGACTTTGTCATTCCAGCTTCACTTAAATAATTGTGTTGTTGCTGTACAGGTTGGTGGAATTTGACAGACTCTCAAGACTCGTGAAGGTTTTTCACACTGACTTAAAGACATAGTTGATTTTCTTACTGATGACGTTCAGAGCTCAGCTTTAAATCTAAATAGGAGACTCTTGATGAGCACTCCAAGCACTTTACAGTTTAACATTCACACACATTCATACAGTGCAACTATGTGCAGCAACCTTCACATATTTTGGGGTTCAGTATCTTGCCCGAGGACACTTCCGCATTCGGAATGGCAAAGACTGGCCCTAACCGCTGAGCCACAGCCGCCCATTAAAGCATTGATGTATTCAAATGTATTTATTTCATTTAAAACACATATTATTGTTTACTTTTCATGCACAAGCAATGATATAAATTATAACTCTACATTATCATAGTTAATTTCATCAGTAAAAATAGGCAAAGATAATAAAATTCATAACGACAAGGCAACCATCTTAGACTGACCACACACCTGCAATATTTTATGCATATTAATGTATTTATAAACACACACACACACACACACACACACACACACACACACACACACACACACACACACACACACACACACACAACGCCTATTAAGTACATTTTAGCAGTTCTTTATCCATTTTAGGGAGATAAATTATCCATTAGATTTCATCATATCTTACTGGGGCAATTACATCAAGAAAATGATAGCGGGCACAGGATCAATTATGCATGCCCTTGGCCAAAGACCAAGCATCGGGCAAGAGGAGAGGGCATGTACACACACACACACACACACAGACATACTTACACACACACATGAAGAAGAGGAGGATCTCATAGATGTGGCCCATCAGTTCATCTTACTGCCGAAAAAGTTCATACACTTAATAATTTAGCTGTGCTCTGGATACAGTTTCCCAGTTGAATATTAACAACTTTGAAGTGAGTAACAGCAGCCAGAGGTATATAGGGTGTGTGTGTGTGTGTGTGTGTGTGTGTGTGTGTGTGTGTGTGTGTGTGTGTGTGTGTGTGTGTGTGTGTGTGTGCGTAGAGAGGGTAAAAGAGACCTCAGGAAACGGGCCCTGTGATTCCCACCGGAGACAACCCCTCAAAACACACACACACACACACACACACACACACACACACACACACACACACACACTGCACGCGCTCCTTCCACTCGGCTACGTCCATTACACCGCCATTTGTAACATTGCTTATTTCTGGGCAATTAAGAATTCCTTTTCATCGCTATGAAGGTTCACATATCTCCCTCACAGCGCTTGTACACAAACTGCGGAAGATGTGAGGAAGGAGACAAACGTGTGTGTATGTGTGTGTCTTGGGGTTGGGGGGTTGGGGGGGGGGGGGGTCTGTCAGAGGAAAGGGAGGGTGAAGAGATGAGGATAAAAGCAACAAAGGGAACTGAAGAAGAAAACATAAAAATTGGTGCCTGCACCAGTTGTTCTTGTTTGTTACCGCTGCTTCCCCATCTTTGTTCTCGTTTTTATTTTTAATTGTCCAGCATCGTTATTAGCTGAAATTTAATTTATTTTGTTGACTTTCTTCTTTTGTCTTCCCATTACAAAAAACGGTGTCAGAACGGCCCGGTTTTGGAGTACAAAGGCAGCACAAGGTGTGTGTCCGTAAGTGAGCGTTCACGCACAGGTGCCTATTTTTTGTGTGTGCGGCGATTTTTCTGCAGAGGACACAACAATGGAATTCATTTTCATCCCCCCCCCCCCCCCCCCCCCCCCCCCACTCCCACCCTCTACCACCCCGTTTTTTTCTGAGTTCTCATTCATGTTTACAGAGAAACTCACTTAGGAGGACGAATCACTGTCTCCAAAATGGCAGCCTTAGATAGAGTTAGGGAGGGACGGGGACAGAGAAAAGAGACGTAGCTGACATCTGTTTGTTCAAGGAGAAACAGAAAGTGTGGTGTGTACGTTTGTGTATGTGTGCGGAAGGGGGAGTGTTGCACCAAAAATGAACAGGCTGATGGAGAGAGAGACACAGAGACACAGAGAGATGGGCATTGAGAAATCATTTTACCATGTCAAGACCGACATGCACAGGACAGGGCCAGATGGTTTGCATTTGGTAGGTTTTGTGTGTGCATGTGTGTTTGCGTGCATGTGTGTGTGTGTATGTGTTTGTGACAAGCAGTGTAATGAGTGAACAGACAAGACATCATGTAAATTAAATATGTCCAATCTCTGGCTCGGCTCTCAAGTCTTCACACAATTAAAGAAAAAAATGCAACTTTCATTTATAAAGCGCACACACACACACACACACAGACATATCTCTCACCCAAGGCACAAATGAGAAAACACACACGCACACATATTCACACACACACACACACAAACACCCCTTGACATGCCGGCTCTGACAAGCGTAGCTGATGTGCGCCACGAATGCGCATGGTAATAGGCCAATCAAAAATGCAAAACAATTGGCAATTACTGTGAGGGCCTAATGGTCATTAGAATTTACAACTAGGTAATGAACTAAAGTCTGCCCACTGCATGCATATTCATAAAGCTGTTTGAGCTTTGAAGATTAAAGTAGCGCTTAAAATTCAAATGAGCCTCCGCAAATTATCGAGAAAAGTCAGTGCTGCTGCTGCCGATGGGTGTGTGTGTGTGTGTGTGTGTGTGTGTGTGTATGTATTTATGCGTGTAATTTTTTTAAAGGAATTATTAAACAGTGTATTCCTCGGCATCTGCAGACGGAACAGTGTAATTATGGGGTTGGGCATAGCAGATATTTGTGACATCATGAGATTAAGTAGTTTTAATTACAGAAGTGTGTATATATATATATATATATATGTGCTGTATATAAATATTTATATATATATATAACAGGAAATGTCGCCTGCAAATTGAAAACACCGGTGTCAGGATGTGATGAAAGTACTAAAAATGCGATGCTATATTGAAGCCGGATCAAAATAATTCCACACACCAGTGGTTCCCACTTTTTTTTGCTTTGGTTTCCACCAACAACCCCATCACCAGTTTTATAAAGGCCTATGTTTATTAGTTATGAGTGATCATTTCCTCTGCTTTTAGTTGAACCCATTTCAGATGGTCATTTATTCTCAATGAAACAAAACTAAATAAAGAAACATGATTTGGTGAAGTAGAAATCTGCTTCTTTTTTTTAATCTTATTAATCGTCTTGTCACTTTTGTAGGTTGTGCACATGCACGGTTGTGTACTGGTGCATCTTTGTGAGTACTGTGTGTGTTTAGTGCCTCTCTGGGGTCCACACCTCAGGTTAGGAACTACTGTGCCAAAGACTGCAGCACAAGAAACCACATTATCAGCATTGTCATAGACACACACTCACATAGGCACAGACAAACACACACACACACACGCACACACACACACCCACACACACAGTGTGAGAGCAAGAAAAGACAAAGAGACATTATGTGGTAAACTGATTTTCAAATGTCACCTTTCATCAGCAAAGAGAAAAATCATTTCTGGTTTACATGACTATTTCCTTGATTGACTGATTGTTGGTCTATTAAGTATCAGGAAATGGTGAGAAGGGTCATCAAAGCCTCCCACAGCTCAAGTTGACGTTTTCAGATTGGTTTTGTCCAACTGAGAGTCCAAATCTCAGAGACACTGAATTTAATATCATAGAACGCTATAATATCCAGGAATAATCACATGTGAGATGTGGTCAGGGTTGTCTGGTCTGTTTGCAATGAGCCGTATGTTGGAAAAAAAAAAACGTCCTGCCTGAGATCATAGGAATTACATATGTTATCCTGCTTTGAGGATGTATTAGACTTAATTTGGCACAAAAGATACTTTTCATTTGCTGAGCAGAAGGATGCAAGGTGTTGGGAGGGAGAGGAAGACCCTCACCATGCCAAAATAAAAGACTTCGACTCACTCATACACGGTATCTACTCTACTTTATCAACACACACACTCGCAGCGTGTGTGTGTTTCCAGTTGTAGTAGTAGTTCAGCCAAACGGGAAACATGAAACCAGAGCAAGGAGCCAGGCCCCTCTACACATACTGGCCACACACACACACACACACACACACACACACACACACACACACACACACACACACACACACACACACACACACACACACACACACACACACACACACACACACACACACACACACACACACACACACACACACACACACACACACACACACACACACACACACACACACTGCCAGCTCAGCCCTGGCACACTTAACCAGCGGATGTCCTGCATGCATCCACAATGCCAGCACACAATGCCAGCACACACACACACACACACACACACACACACACACACACACACACACACACACACACACACACACACAAAACCAAAATATAAACAAACATACATACACATACATACATATGACATCTATGTAGGCATGTTGTAATGGCAGGTGCATAAAAAGAGACTGATGAATGGACAGTTCAAGCCAGTGGGACTTGAACATATTTGTGTGTGTGTGTGTGTGTGTGTGTGTGTGTGTGTGTGTGTGTGTGTGTGTGTGTGTGTGTGTGTGTGTGTGTGTGCGTGCGTGCATGCGTGTGTGTGTGTGTGTGTGTGTGTCGAGCTAGTCTGTAATCCAATGGCCTATATAAATAAGCTTTGTAGAGTATAAACAGTTTTATGAACAGGCCTTCAACATAATAAGAGAGTTGAGTTACACGTGCACCCCATGAGCAGACCAGTGTGTGTGTGTGTGTGTGTGTGTGTGTGTGTGTGTGTGTGTGTGTGTGTGTGTGTGTGTGTGTGTGTGTGTGTGTCACAGGAATAAACACTCACACACAGCGAACAGCGAGGGAGCCAAAAACAGCAGCTTTCCCTCTCACCACCAAGGAGTAAATGTAGCGTGGATGTCGAATCACTCGCATAAACACAAAGAGCCAGATCAATAAACAGTCCTCCATCACCGAGCGCGTACAGTAGTCCGCTTGACGTCACACACACATCACCCTACACACTGCCGCCGCTGTAAATAGTGCAAACAGGGAAATAACACATGGCTGTTTTAATGTCTTATTGTTCTCTGCTGTTGTCATTGTGTCGGGATGCTTTGCCGACCGCTGCAGCCTGGGAGATCTTTTGTTTTCTACAGATCCGTCTCCATCTTCGGTCGTCGTCGCCGTGGCGTGTTTGTGCCGCACTTCCCAGGGACTAGCTGTCAATCAAAGCGTGTGGGCAGCGTGATGTCTTTCCCTTGGATATTTTTTTTTCCCTTTTTTTTTTTGCCCTTTGATGTTGTTGTTGTTGTCTGCTCATCCGTGGTGGAGGTGGTGATGGTGATTGCTGCCCGTGCCTTTGCTCGTCTTCTATTTATTCCAAACTCTCCATGCATGCAAAACCACCGCCGCGCAACCAGGGTATTTGTCTGAGAAAGACTCGTCAGATTCCGTTTTAAAAAGTTTGCATTTTGTAACGTTTATCAATATTAAATCCTTTTCTGCCTTGATTGATATCATTTTCATTGTCAAACCTGATCAAATCACGAACATAATAATGTGAGGGTCTATTGAACGCGATTTCCTCACTCCACACAGAGAGGCAGACAGTAAATAGAGTAAAAAGGAAGTCCATTTTCTCATGCCCCGCTCCTCCTCTGTTCATTCCAAACCCACTGAAAATGTAAAATGCATCACTTCCTGTGTCACCAGGCGGTTTCGCAGAGAAAACACTTGTCACACAGTGATAATAGCATCTATTTTGTGACATTAATCCATATGAAATCATTTGCTCAGTGATTAGTGTGATTCACACGGGGAAAAAAATTAAACAATGTGGGGACAGAAATAATTTGCTGTTACCATCCAGCCGCTAAAATAAAAGGGTGAGTCTATTGATCACCACAGGGAGACTATTTTCTCCAGAAAAACAGCTCCATAATTATGACTGCATCAGGAAGTCAGATGACAGAGGAGTGACGAGGTCTATGTTTCTAAACCGACAGTCATGTGAGGCGGATGAATTTCACACAGCAGACTGACGTGTGTTTCTCCATTACCTAACCGAGTAGTTTTTGTGCCGAAATCTAACCAAACCGAGACCATTCCATAATCTTAACCTCGTGTCTGCTGCACCAGCCGCAGGTTCTCTCCGCTGGGTCGTATCTGAGGTCAGGGATTAACTACCTACATGGTCATTTAGGCTGGAGGAACTGTTTCCACGGGGAAACTCTCTTTCCTCTACTCTACCCCTCTGCACAGAAAGGTCAACAGTCTCATTAAAGGTCAATAGCTCTGATCCTCTCCATTGTCTTGCCCAGAGGCACATCAGCAGTTCCTAGGTCAGCTCAGACTAATTTTAAGAGGATTCTCCGATAAAAGATCAGTTTACTCGTCTGTGTTCATTCTACTACGCCTGACAAAAGAGTGGTATATAGTCTTCTGTGGCTATGGAGGAGCTTTGTTAAGTCCGAGAAAATGAAGTCTGAGGCTGCAGAGTTTTAAAGATGTAGGCCTTCACGGGACGAGGAGGATTAAAAGAATATATTAGCTGCATTATGGGAAATGTAGGATGCATCGTTTGTGAAGCTCGACCTATGATCAGGACCAAGGGACGGGATATATCACTTTCTCCTGCTTTGATTTTTGACGATTCCTTTTTCAGGCTGCCTCTCGTGGGCCCTCGTAACTTTATCAAAGTGCAATATTCAATTACTGAAGGAGGGAAGAACCAAGACGGAAAAAAAGGACCACATTTCAATTTAGCTTTTCAATGCTGCTGCTCTACTACGAGTGTGTGTGTGAGTGTGAGTGTGTGTGTGTGTGTGTGTGTGTGTGTGTGTGTGTGTGTGTGTGTGTGTGTGTGTATGTGTGTGCCGTGAGCATTACATCACAAACAGGATAACAGGTCTGGACTTCCCCCAGCACAAGTTAGAGAAAAGCAGGTTTGAACTCACATAGGTGAAGTCCACATTCTATTCTCAACGATACAAAACACTTTTTTAATACTATCCCCAAATTTTGTCAGCAGGGAGTTTCTTTGCAAACGAACACAGTAATCAACAGTTTTGCCGATACGCAGCTCACAGAGGGTTTGTTTCTTTTTCCGTTTTTTTTTCCGAGCGCAGAATATAAAACATTGGCCTTGGTGACAGATTATTAGCTTCTCCAGTCATTCCTGCGGCCGGCTGAATTTGTTATCCAGCCACTGATATTTCTCAACACAAAGGATGGTGTTTACATTCGGCAAAGCTCCGTCAAAATGCCAACGCAGTCAGATTGTCGGCGCGCTCTGGGAGAAACGCAAGAGTTCAAATGCTGCACTTGAGTCCACTAAATAAAATCTTACACGTTGGGGGGAAAAAAAGGGAGACAGACAGAAAAAGGGAGAGCAACAATAGATTAGTAATGGCAGCCAGTGTGTGAAATCTCTTTGTAGGCTGGTCGGGATGTGCTACAGCATGAAAGCACGCATACCAAACATACTGTAATTGACTCAGTATGAACCGGCTGTCCCGGATTTGCATTGACTGCTAATGTTGCAGTGGGAGAGAGAGAGCGAGAGAGAGAGAGAGAGAGAGAGAGAGAGAGAGAGAGAGAGAGAGAGACAGACATGTGAGCCAAAAGAGAAAATGAAAAAAAAAAAAGGAGATGAGGGAGAGAAGAGACATGAGATAGAGAGACAGAGAGAGATCTGACACCGAGCCAGACAATAAACCGGTGTTAAAAATGCACTAATGTGTATTGAGGTGCGTGGCATTAGCCAATGATGATAAGCTAATTGCTAATCACTAGATCATAGACTAACAATGAGGCTCAAAGCCAGGACCACTCTTCAGTGGAATGACCCGACGAACGAGGGAGTGGAAACCAGATATTTTAGGGACAGAAAAAAAGTGCGGCTGATAAAAAAAAGACTCCCAAGAAATGTCTGGATTTGTCATCACATACAAGCATCGATAACATCTCTGGTAATGAGCTAATATTGGTGGGCTAATTTAGAGTTTATCGCAAATCACTGGTCAATAAGATGAATAATCGCGTGCACTGGCCGCATATCAATTTCAGCTCATTAACACACATATTATCGCTGATTTTTCCACAGAGGACAGGATTAAATTCTTGATGCTAATTATGAGAAATCAGGCGGCAAACTGGACAGCAGAGATCGCATGTGCTCTGGAAGTAATCCACAGAGAATTAATTCTAAATTTTCAATTTTCAAGCCAAGATTTTTTTTTTTTTTTAAATCACATCCACTTTTCGTTTTAAAAGGAAAAGAGGGAGAGGGAGATGGCCATTCACACACACACACACACACACACACATGCAAACCTCTCTCTTTTGAGACATACATTAGTGATGCTGTTTCTGAATGAGGGGCGCCTCGGGGATTATAATCAGAATTTTCATCTCAGTCAGGGATTAATAGAATAAATGGGCAAGAGAGAGAGTACTAACCATGTGTGTGTGTCTGTGTGTGTGTGTGTGTGGGCGGGTATGCTTCCTTTTTGCATGGCTGATCGGCATTTTGCCTGTACAGTGCTCTCTCTCAGGCACACACACACACACACACACACACACACACACACACACACACACACACACACACACACACAGGTAATGTCTCGGCTCCCTCGATCGGAGCTGTTTGATATGTAAATAGCAGCGATCCGGCACAAGTCCAACGCTTTGTGTTCCTCTGAGCCTCGCAGCAGCCGGAGCAGCTCTGCAGCCCCCTGACCATAAACGCTGATACACATTTCACAACAAACAGCCACACACACACACACACACACAGCCATCACATTACACAGGCAGATGCATTCAGGGAAAAAAACAGGCGACATTTGTCGAGATGAAGGATGAGATGTCCGATTTCCTGCAACATGAGCTGAAAAATACTCCCTGGGTTATTCAAAGAAGTCATGTTTAATTATTCGTATTATTGTTATCATAATTATTATCAGGATTAGTAAGTAAATCCCTCGAAATTTAGGAGGAATTGAAAATTATGCGTTGGGGTGAGATATTTTTACCGATTAAAATCACTAGAGATTGAACACTGACATTAAAACCTAACCCCAAAAGAAATAATGTTACTAGGACAATGTATTATAAACATGCATATGTAATGTCTATGGGGTAAAAAAAAAATAGAGGCATGAACTGATGAATTTTCTAAATATTCCATACATTCTTTAAGTGCATCTCACTGGCTGAGTGGCTGAGGCCTCACACACTGTGAGGAAAAGCTACGAGACACACACCATGCAAGGCATTTATAAATAAGAAACACGCACACACTCAAACACACATTCTTCCCTCTGCTCCTTTTTTTGTGATTAGGAATGCTTCTGGACGGTTTTAATCGCAACTGAAATTCCAGCAGATTTATTTTTTTTATGTCTTTCACATATTTACTTCACCGTGACAGTTTGGGGTCAATTAGGATGAAAGCTGGGGTCGATGCGGTGGAGGAGGAGGAGGAGAAGGAGGAGGAGGGGGAAAATACTGGCTTTAATTATCGGCTACCAGAATTAACATGTTGCGTAAATTCAGGAGGTGAGGTTGTGTTTGTGCTGGTGTGTGTCCAGCGGCCGAGAGACCATCCAAAGGCAGCATCGCTTTACAGGGGACGGGACGTAAATAAAACGATGAATTCATTGCGCAGATGGACAGTTTAAGATCTGCTCCTTTTTTTCCTTGTCGGGCTGAACGTCTCAAACAGCAAACATTTAATAACACTCGGTCTGTCTGCTGCTCAGCTTGACGTCAACGTCGGACAAGATATATAACGCTGCGGCCCTGTTTTCTTCTCCTGTCTGAGTGTACAGCTGTTCCTACCAAGACGTTCCCACACACAACGCTATTGAAGCAGCCAGACGCCTGTATTATGATGTAAATCGCTCTAATAACCCAGTTTAGCTGGTGAGTGTCTGAGAGTGAGAGTGTGTGTGTGTGTGTGTGTGTGTGTGTGTGTGTGTGTGTGTGTGTGTGTGTGTGTGTGTGTGTGTGTGTGTGTGTAGGGGTGTGGGTGTGTGCTGAAACATATAATCGCAGCAGAGAGAGACAAGCAGGTTTGACTTTTAAAAAAGATGCACGCTCTCAAGTTGCATTAACTCCTTCCAGCTGACGCATAGTGTCTCCCGAGAGACAAAGGTCAAAGGTCAAAAACATCTTTAATTGAGAACCATTTTCCTCGTCTTCCCTTCCTGTAACTGTAGATTTTAATAGTGGGAACTGGAATCTGAAATGATCGGCGAGGCTTCCTGCAGCTCACTGTGCTTATTTCCACTTACGCATAAAGACAAAATGGAAAACAAACTACAACATTTATGATTCCTGAGCTGCGTTCAACAAGCTAAGTGATAAATAGTGTGTTTTGCTCGTGTGTTTCTGCTGCTCTATTTCTCTCGCCCCCCCCCCCCCCCTCCTCTCACTCTGTAACAGCTAATTTAGTACAGGCAGCCCGCCACTAAAAACTACTGCTAATTAAAATTCACAAGGAAGAAAAAAAGAATGGCACTGCAACAAATAATTAGTGGTGTTAAGACGCTTTAAATAAATGACTTTCCCTCCGTGAGCAAAACTAAAACTGGCTTTTCCCTCGCTCCTCTCGGACGATTCTCGCGACGGAAGGGAAGAGTTGGAATTAAATCCGTGTATTTTACCTATGAAATTTGGTTTGAAGATAAAGTCAGAGAAGGAAAAGAATGAGAGAGATGGAGAGCTGGGCTGCATTTAGTTGGGTAAGATGTGGCAGTGGAAGGGGGGGGAAACCACACCGAGAGCGGGACACATCTGGTAGGGCCACATGAGAGAGAGACTCGCACACACACACACACACACACTCACACACACACACACATTCGTACGCGCACACACACACATTCTGCGCACCCAATCCCAGGAAGAGGCTACAGTTACTCCCCAGACTGAAAGTCACACACAAAAACACTCCTTCAACCAGTTCTAGTGATACCCCTGCATCTACACACACACACTCACACGCACACAAACACACACACACACACACACTCACTCACACAAACATCTCCAACTGCACTAAAACACTGACCAGTTATACCACAAAGTCAAGGTCACCCGTGTCTCTTTGCATGTGGGATTTGGTCACCATGGTCAAAAGGGCGAAACTGGGCAAACTGGGAGAACACACACACGCACAAACACTCTCTCCCACGCACACACTCAAACACACACAAAGACTTACACCCTCACACACAGTATCTGCATTGAATTCATTGAATCGGGTCAAAGTTGGGTCCGTTATATTTTCTTACACTCTCTCTCGCTCTCGCTCTCTCTCACTCACACGTACACACTCCCCTCTACATGAGTCAGTACACAAAAAGACAATACAGACACACACACACAGACACACACACACACACACACACACACACAGACAGACAGACAGAGACAGCTATCCTAAATCAAACCAGTGTGTGTGGTTTTGTGTCATCTCTGAAAGAGAACAGAGGCGTATTCTCGTGGGTTTCCTCCCCACCTGTGACGTCCCTTTGTTGTTGTTTGTCTGACAACACCCACCCTCAAGCAAATCTCAGCCAATCCCATTTCTTGCCATAACCAGGATTGGCATTTGTGTGTTCCACCAAAAACATTCTCAGACGACTACAGCCCCCACAAGGCATGGAGGAACACTCGTAGGCAACATGTATGCTAGACTGCAGACTACGCTGGCTTGTCGGACAACAACGCACGTACACACAATGCATCAGGGATACAACAGCAAGGGCCTGACATTGTAAAAAAACACACACAACCACAAACGTCCAGCCATCCATTGCAACACGTACGACCAAAATGACAATGTGCCGATAAGAAAAAAAGAATCTGGACCCTGAATGCTTCTTCCAAGCTGCAGGAGAAGGTTTATGCCGGGACTAGTAACATTTCAGAAAATGTTTGAGGGAAAGACTGCACTACTTATCATCTCTGTCTTTGTTCTGTCAGATTCTAATCTGAATTTACTCCACATAAGCAGATACACATCTGACAGCCCTTGCTTCAGTAAAGCTGCTGCTTCTTTGTGCAGCAGTTGTTGTAAAAATCCAGCCAGAGGTGATCAGTGTGTTGGCAGGTGTGAGAGCAGCATTATTACCTGGGAGGGGCTCCTGTTTCGGACAAATCCCTCTGGGCAACAAGAACCGGTCATCGTCATCGTCTGCCAGCGTGGCCTGGACGCCCACTTCCACAGGCCTGCGACTGCGATTGCGCAGGGAATTCATGGCAGGGGACGGGGTGAGGGCCAGGCCTGGGGAGGGCGAGGGGGGCTTGTCCAGCCCACGGCCCACAGCCAGGCAGGGTGGCCCATGGCATCGCTTCCTCTTGTGCTCAATGAAGAGCAGGATGTCCGCCAGGGGGAAGGTGGCCTGGCATTGGCCGCAGGTCAGCAGGTCCTGCTCCAGAGTCGGGTGAGCGTCATGACTCAGCCGGGTTAGCCGGCCCACGGTCGAGACCGGGTGATGCCCGTTGAGGCTGCCACTCTCCTCAGAGAGAACCGAGCAGCGCTCCGACAGCTCCTCCGATGAGACGATGGCCGCGGAGAGGGGCTCGGCTGCTGGTGAGGCAGAGGGGGGGAACGAGCAGAGAGGAGGAAGAAGATGGGAGGGTGAGAGAAAAGAGAGATTTCAAAAAACAGTAAATGAGAAGGTGACACTTACTCTAAGCAGAAAAAAACAACATGTTTATATTTTCTATTTCTCTTCTGTAATTGAAACCTATTGTTAAAAGTATTTGAGGGAATGGATGACAAGGAAGAGTCTGATTCTGTCTCTCAGAGGATGAGACTTAAGAGGCTGAGCTAAATGAAAGCCTGCCATGTGGTACACACAATAAGGGGGTGAGAAAATGTGCCTTGTAATGATAGAAATGCATGTAATGCAGGAAAAATGATTACAATGCAAACAGATCTGGAACACACATCATAAGAATAAATGGTGGGAAATAATATCCTGAATAGCTGCAAAGCTCAAATCAGATTCATCAAAGATAACAATTCCATACCCAATGACAGGGGAAACTTAGAAAATGATGGTTCCACACAGCGTTCACCAAAACACTAACTATAAGGATGAGCTTCACTTCCCTGACCTTGTTTGTACAGGGTTTGATCCTGTAATCAGCAGAAGGGAAACTGTCACAAACATGTCCAACACATGTGCTGGGATGAAGGGGAGAGAATGCAGGCGGAACAGAGAGCGTGTGTCAGGGAGAAGAAAAACTCTTCCCCCGCTCTCACTTACATGTGCCCGACTTATAGTTCTTGGATACCAGCTGCTTGTACAGCGGGAAATCGCCCCCAAAATGAGCTGTTCAACCCGATTCCTCACCCCTCCGAGGCCGGATTAACTCCTGACTACTTTTTTAAGGAGCCTTTTGTCAGGCTCAGTGGAGGAAGATGAGTGTGAACAGAGCGGGCCGCTGAATTAGACGAGTGAAACGGGAGAACATAATTCACTGTCCCTCTTTTAAGGAAAATCTTCCAGTCCAAGGTGAAGAGTCTGACTCTGCGCTAGCCGCCTAATGCATGTTGACCTTCTTTACTCAGCAGCCAATTTCACATTTTAATGAACTTAAAACCACTGAGAATCAAAAAATAGATTTTAATTTTCACCGTCTGGGTGATTGGTACAGATTTTGTCTGATAAAAGGGGATGGGGTTTCCGGTGCATGCATGTGTAACAAAGTGTGTGTGTGGGGGAATGTGCAAGTGTGTGTGTGAGCGCGTGTGTGTGTGTGAGAGGGAGAGAGAGAGAGAGAAAGAGAGGGAGAGAGAGAGAGAGACAGAGAGCTAGAGAGAGAGAGAAACAAGAGAAAGAAAGGGGGAGATAGCGTCTGAATTTGGACGACATCCCCTCAAGGAAATATCACTTGAACGCTGCAATCCTGCGCGACATCTGTGCGCAAACTGGGACATGGAGATAACGTGATAAATTCCTGGCTTGCACCAACTCCACCACCACCACCACCCACCCATCTCCCCTTCCTCCTCCCGTACCCCTCTCCACTTTGATTTAACTTCAGGTCAACACAACGCCACACAGGGGGCATTAAATTCGCAAAATAAAACAAGAAGAAATAATTAAAGAAAGCTGCATGAGCCCCTCACTTTTACAGTTGAGCTGACAAGCGGATATCCAGGGTTTGATAAAACATTTTGTTGCTAAATATGTTTTTAAAAAAAAAAATACAAAGCAGCTTTTCATGCACAAAGTTCAAATGAAAAGTGGAACACGTATAAATCTCTTATTTGTATCTATTTTTAAGGCAGTGCAGCTAAATGGAATAATGACGGATTGTGTGTCTGCACTCAATTCACACATCAGCACATGAGATACTAATCACATTTCCTGAAGGAGAGAGAATAAAACTAAAAGGTGTAAATGTACTCTCAATTAGAAATGATTTTATCAAACAGTTTGTTAAATGTTGCACCTGACGATGGGAACTCTAAGAAATACACAACTAGAAAACTTAGCAGCTGCACTCCCTGAAACTGACATCTGCAATTTATGTCCATTGTGTCGAAATATGGAAATCATCCATAATATAAATTATTGTGGAGGAGGAAATGTAACATTGGAAAACACTGATTACTACTTATATTCATCCATATCATGGAGATGTAGGAGATGTAAAATTATGTCATGAAAACGTAGAATTGCAAGAAATGTAGAGAATGAAAATATGGGACGATAAAAAAAGAAGAAAAGAAGAAATAATCAGGGCTGGATGTTTGCTTGAGAGAGACAGGCCGGAAATCTGAGCTCCACTGGTAACAAATGTGAATCTATATGCAAAATGAAATGTGTGTGGCGCGTGTGGTTGTGTACGTGTGTGAGTGTGTGCGCGTGTGGTGTAAGGTTTAATGGGAGGGGGGGGGGGGGGGGGGGGGTGAAAGGCGAGGTCTGAAGGAATATTACAGTGAAGATGCATATGCTGATTTGCCGCCTGCATGTTGTTGAGATGTGATGAACAAAAAGGGAAACACTGTGAGAGGAAAAGTGGATTTTAAAGTAATTAAAGAGGAATTGTAAATTTGGCGATGGGGTCCCCCTCAACCCTCCCCCTGACTCCCCCGCCTCCCCCGTGTCCTGTCTCTCGTGCACTCTCCCTTTATTCTGAGGAGATCGCCAAATAGCAGCCCGTGTAGATAGGGGTTGCGGTGAAACTGATCAGGTTCAAGTTCAGCGCTGGGTTTTCTGATCGCGCTCTGCCTCCTAGCGACGGCTCATGGCCATGGTGACTGAGCTGTCACCCAGCCGCTGCCACACACACACACACACACACACTCACACACACCCATACACACCCACACAGTCACACACACACACTCACTCTCTCTCCAAAGCAAACACAGGCGACAGCTAGTCAACATATCGAAACATGATCAAGCAACGGTGCGTAATCATGCCCAAATATATTCTTGACTTATGTTTGGAGCCACTTGCAGAGCCGCTGAAACGCTCCGGAGTGGCGCACGGCACCGACACATGGTGCGCTGATAAACGCCACTTTGGCACTCGCCCCGCAGTTTCCAAACACACTCATCTGCACTCGTGGGACTCAATGAATCCAGTTCACTAAAATAATTACACTGAAAGTTTGTGGAAAGAGAAACGCCGTGCGTAAAAACGGATCCTCAACTAAACATTTGCTGGAATCCGATCGCTTCTCCTCACATGCTGCAGCCGCACACTACCTGGAATTTGTGTCTCACCTTACATGTGCAAGAAGCAACGTAATCTTTAGTTAAATTTGTGCTGTTGTATAAAACAGGACTGTGCTTTCTGTTGTCCTGTTGCTGTGTCTCTTACTCTGAGCTGCACAGACTCTGGAGTGTTTCAGGAAGAGAAGCTCTCATCTAAACTAAACAATAAACATGCCTTTACATACGAGGCATGAGGAATTTTTAAAAGTGTGTAAAACAAATCGATCTGTGTTGTCTCTGCTGCTGATAGAGGAGGGGGCAGTTGTAAAACACTTTTTCCCCCATCGATCCAAACATCCACCTCCAAGTTGTTGTGTGTATGTTTGTTAGTTTTTTTTGAAAATAATCCCAAAATAGAAGGAGGGAGCAGATGAAACCTGCACAACTATCAGACAAATATTCCGGTGGGGGAGGTACGGGTGAGGAGAAGGGGGTCGATCCTCCACGAAACCTCCGCGGAGGGGACGCGCTCTGCTACCGGGAGCCCCGCGCGTCTCCACTGACCGGGGCGACCGTGGGGGGCACCGGAGCCACAGCAAGCGAGTGCACGTTACAGCCTCTGAACGCACCGTGTACCAGAGAAGGTACAAACCGACACACAAAACTTTTTTCTCTCTCTTGCGAGAGGGGGATCTCCGAGCGGCTTTTTACGCACGAGGATGTCGCACTTTCTCTTCACGGTGTTAAGTCCAGTTGACCGCGGGTCCGAGCGCAGCGTCCGGTGTCCACAAGCTCCTGCGCTGCTGCTGCTCCCCCCCACCCCCCATCCCCGTTTGCTGAGTGCAATGAAAAGGAGCCAGAAATGTGACAATTTTGTTTCTTTCCTTTTCCATCTCTACTTACGCGAGAAGTCCCGTTTGCTTAAGTGCTGGGGTTTGCCTTGCTTGCGGCGAGACATGGTTGCTGGCGGCGGCGTTCAGCGCGGATCACATCGGGGAGAGCCGGGGTTACAGAGGAGACTCCGGTGGGGCAAGAAAATATCTTCATCCAACGCCTCTGACATCCACGAGACCAAAATGTAAAAAAATAAAAAACAAAAATAAATTAGAAATAACACAAAGATGGCGCGGAGGCGAAGATGGATCGCGGGATCGCCGTCATGGCTTTTTTGAGAAAGGAGAGCTGAGGAAAAAAGAGAGAGAGAGTGAGAGAGAGGTGGATGGAGAGAGAGAGAGAGAGAAGGGGAGAGAGATGGAAAAAATGGCAAAAGCCCCCCCCCCCCGCTACCACCCCTCCCCTCCCCCCCCCCCCCCTCACCCCCTCCCCTCTGAGCCGTGCAAGTTCAAGTGCACGGACGTGACGTTCCGGGCGAACTTGAACGTCAGGCGGTGGACGGACACCCGACATACAAAAACATGGGCAGGGCCGAGGCACCCGAGTGGGAGTGGGAGTGGGAGTGGGAGGAGGGACGGACGGGACGCGCAATAACAACACCAATGGACGGTCATTAGAGAGAGAGAGAGAGAGAGAGAGAGAGAGAGAGAGAGAGAGAGAGAGGAGGGGGGGGGGCATGGACATGAGAAATAGACACGGTGGAAGCCAATGGACACAGAGATCAGGGGGCCGGACAAGAGGCATTTGGAGGGAGGGAGGAGTGTGTGTGTTTGAGGGAGAGAGAGAGAGAGAGAGAGAGAGAGAGAGAGAGAGAGAGAGAGGCAGAGATGTCTAATGAAAGCAATATGCAGAGAGAGAGAGAGAGAGAGAGAGAGAGAGAGAGAGAGAGAGAGAGGTGGACGCAAAACAGGGCAAGAGATGCCGCGGACAGGAGCGCACTGGAGGGCGGATATAATACCGCTGCATATACTACAGATCATAGAAGAGTGTGTGTTCGGGTGTGTGTTTGTGTGCTTGTGTGTGTGCGTGTGTTTGTGTGCGCGTGTTTCAGTCTGAGAAAAGCGCTCAAAGCTGTGCACAAGCTCACCTGGACGCACGCGCGCGTGTGCGTAAATGTGTTTGTGTCCTTAAAGCGCGTGCGCATAAAGGCTATGTTGAAGAGACAGAGAGAGAAAGAGAGAGAGAGAAGATGCACGTGTTTAACAGTGAAGGAGCGCGCGGGCTGTAAACTCTCCGGCTGCAGCGAACAGGACAGACAGGTCGAACAAGCAACAGCAATGTAGGCACAGGCTATAACCTGGGTGGTTTCACATATGCTTTACATGCACTGTGTGGTCTGCGGTGCACTCAGGTAATAATCACACCCCAGCCCCGTAAGGCAGGGAGAATTCTGTTAAATGTATACATGTTTATTGTAGTTTATCACTGTCATGATCCAGATTATATCTTCAGATACGGTATAATTATAAACATTCATTAAACCTTATAATAAACGTGGTTTCTTTTTAAGATTTGCCTGTAAGGAAAAAAATATTTGTGCCATTCTACTTGAAAGAATCGATGAATTTCTCACAACTCAGCAGAAGTGTGTCATTGTGTTTTCATGTTGTCTGAAGTTATTTTAAGAAACCGGAGGAATCCGTGTGTGTTCTTGACTCATAAGCACGAGCTTCTGTGACCGAAATTAAAATCGAGTCACTCCACGATCAAGAGCGCAAACTGTACCAGTTTTATGAGTAAGGGTCTTGATCGATGGATCGATGGGGGCAGATTACATTTTGCACTGTAGGGTTCAGAGCCCCCTCTCTGTCTGTCTGTCTGTCTGTCTGTCTGTCTGTCTGTCTGTCTGTCTGTCCGTCTGTCTGTCCGTCTGTCTGTCTGTCTGTCTGTCTCCGTATCTGTCTGCGTGAAATCCACATCGCAGACCGTGGGAGTGCACGGGCCCATATGCGCCCCGTGTAATAACTTTCAGATGTGCCTCAGGTTCGGGCTGCATACAGTAACAGGGGAGGGTGTGTGTTGATGGTGAGGGGGGGTGGAGAGGAGAAGAAGGAGGAGGAAGAAGAAGAAGAAGAGGAGGAGGAGAGGAGGGGGGAGAGATTGTAAATACTCTTGTAATAAAGGGGGTTTGGTAATATAAGACGCTGGGGCTTAAAACGGCGGAGGCGCAGCGCAGCCCGACGCGATCCGCGGGTTTCAGAGCGCACACGTGAAGTGAAGGGACACGGTGCGTGATGGGGAGACACACCGGTGCTGTGCGGACGAGGTGCGGGACAGAGGAGGGGATGATATATGATATATGAGGAGGAGAAGACGGACAGTTCGTCCGAGCAGGCACCTGCAGCAGCAGCGGCGGCTCCAGCGTGAGCAGCAGCCCGGGGAAGGAGACGCGGCTGCGGCGGCGGCTGCGGCGGCTCCGGCGGCTCCGGCGACTCTGGCTGCGCTCCGAGGACCTGCAGCTACTCACACTGACCGAAGAGGACGCGCACTTAATACCGAGGGGGTGGGGGTGGTGTTAGGGGGGAGGCTAGACAGGGAAAAAAAAGAAGGAGGGGGTGGCGAGTGTGGGAGGGGGACATAGAGGAAGAGAATGGAGAGAGAGAGCCGGAGGAGTGGAGGAGAAGGAGGAGGAGGTTCAGCGTCAAGGAGGAAAAAATGCATGACCAGTGAGTGAAATATTTTGCAGGTTGCAACTCGCTGCGTGGCTTATTATAGACGGACCCGTGTGCAGCCCAGAGTGTCAGTGTGCTCAGGTGTGGGTGTGCGTGTGAGCGCGCGTGCACGGCGATTATCCCGCAGAGGGGTGATTATCCCGTTAGTGCCCGTGCATGCGTCAAGGTTCGGCCGCCGGGTTGGAAGCTCACAGAGAATGTGTGTGATTTAATATAATTTTACGCAAAGATCCAACGACTCTTCACTCGTTCGTTGTGTTTTTTAATCATGACGCCGATTGAAAAATGATCATGCAAATAGATGTGTGGATTCTTTCACCCATAATCATTTGAAGTAGCCTGCGTGCGTAAAAGGGCCGGACATAAACTTTTATTATTATCGAGCCGTATCATTTATTTCCTCTGCGCTCAGAAGCCAAGTATTTAACGGGATTCCATCCGACGTAGGATGTAAAATTATACAGAGAAGAATAAACGTTTTCAAATGGAAACTTGTTGAAACCAAGTGGCGCTTCAGCGAATCGATTTAGAAATGTGTTAGCTTTTTTTCAGTTGGTAGCGTTGTGTTGAACTTTGTGTTGGTTTGTGTATTTTATTTGCCTAATTTGGACACTTGTGTGTTTGCATGAAAATAAGTTATTGTAGGGCCATTGCGCTGATTTGAAGATTTACACAAAATTGTGCCAGTGATGGAGACATGGAAAAAAAACATCCTCCCTTCTCATCCATGTAATAAACGCGCGTTAAAGAGCTGCCCATAAACACTTCCACAACCCAGTGAGCTTCACTTCCTGGGTGTTCTTTTGGAGAGAAAAGGGTGTGTTTAGGGGTATAATCGGGAGAATGGTCGCTTTCTTCCCCGGGCTTCGGGATGTCCTGCGCGGCTCGTTGGTGTCTGGATGGCAACAGGCGGCCACCGCGCCCATGCAACCCGACCCAGTAACAGTAGAAGCCTTTACAGGCTGGGTGACACGGCGGAGTGTTCGGAGGTGCGCCCGCGCTTTAAAAGCAGCTCAGCAGAAAGAACTGGGACTTTGTCTCGTACACTTGGTGTCTATTTTCAGCTTTTATGGCGTGTGGTCTGTTGACAGGATGCAAAACTGGCGTCATGTGGCAAAACTCCTGGCACCAAAACTGCCAAAGCTGCACGTCTCCAGAAGCCTTTTACGCACAAAGAGCGATGGGTTTCGGGCCGTGGCGTTTGGATGGTGAAAGATTAACTCATGTCTACTACAAATGACCCAATAAGGAAATGCTCTTAATTTGGCAAGTCGCCTTATATGAAACAAATCAGCAAATATTTTCACAAGTCACGAATTTATTTCCTGCTTCCTTCCCGAACTCATACTTACGATATTAAAACTTAACTGACTATAACGTAATATTAAACCTTTTTATGGTTCGATTCAGACTCTCACTGCACTTTGGTTATGGTTGTTGAAAGATCCAGTTTAATGCAGAACATGTTCACAGTTCCGTCCTAAACCACAACCCTGGTGCTTCTTGTTGCCTGAACCAAAGACTTGTGGTGTCTGGTGCAACAGTCGCCCGCGTTACGTTAAACGTGTTGACTGCTGCAGTTTAGTTGTATAGACACGTCATGTCTCGGGAAACAGACTTGTGAACGTGAGCCGCGTGCATCAGAGAAACAAGTAGAGGAGCCCATGCCCTCACCAATTGGTGCCCACACTTAAAGGGGCCCTTTTGCGCACGCACACACACATACACACGCGCACATCCGAGAGCAGTAACCTTGACCTCTCCCTACACCCCGCTCCATCTGTTAACAACAAAGAATGTTTTCTCCCCTTTTCTTTTCCTCCCATCTCCTCCTCTCCGTACCTCCTCCTCCTCCTCCTTCTACGACTTTATACAACCCACCCCATCCATCCCTCCCAACATATACACACACACACATACTCACACACACACACACTCCAAGTCAAGGCAGGACATTGATCAAAGCCCGTAGAGCTGCTCGGACTCGGGGAGCGCGCAGGGGAATCTCTATATGTAAATGGCAGCGCGTCGCCGGTTCCATCATAAATCAGTCAGGGTACATGTTTAATGTGGAGGTTCAGCAGTGTGTGTGTGTGTGTGTGTGTGTGTGTGTGTGTGTGTGTGTGTGTGTGTGTGTGTGTGTCCACATTTAATCTTTTATTTCTTAATCTTGAGAACGCAGGAATTGGGGGAGGTCTGCAGAAGTGAATGTGGAGCCACAGGCCGCACTCAGGTATGATATCACAGTGTATATATTCTGCTCCATATGTAGGCCACACTCCGCCATCTTTAACTTTATTTCCAGTATTCAGCACTTTTACTCGCTTGTTAAGGCGCCTACAACTTTGATCAGCCCATATACTCGGCACTTACACGCAGCGAGTGAATGGACAGCGGCGCACTTTGATAATGGTTCATAAAACCGGGGGAATTTCGGCTTTGTAAGGAGCGTGAAAGGAGCGGAGGGACCACAGGGCATCAGACCGCCGGTGGTCACGTGCGCGCCTTCCCTACACGCACGACAGCTCCGGGGAAATTGAGTGACTGGCGGCGCATTTTAATATATGGAAATGACCGGGGGGGCTCCTGAGATAAATCAGCCCCCCAATCGCGCGCGCACACACACACTCACACACACTCACACACATATACACACACCTTTAATTTATCCCTGTCTCTATCCTCGCTTTTGTCATAATTCCCCCAAACCGGTGCGTAAAAGACGCTCCGCGCAAACTGACATTACCGTCGTTATTCACAGAGTCAGAATTAAAATGCTCCATCAAATATGTTCAACCTGAGCTGGAAGAGGCCCTGACCGTCATGTTCTGGTTTTTTTCAATGAAAGGATGTGCTCTCTCGCCTGTAATCATCATAAGCAAAACATCCACCGAGTATAATCAACTCCAGAATTATTTATGCGCGGATATTTGCCGGTGGATTTAACTCATCAGTGGGAGAATTTAAAAAAACATTTTTACCTGCCTGAAACGGCATGATTTTTAGTTTGATGTAATTTGATAAATAGGCAAAAGGATTCAAAGTGATCCCACTGTTATTAATACATGTGTATTGTTCATTGTTTGGCCTTTAACTTCTCCCGTTGGTTCTGCTATTCTGCAGCTTTTGTTACTTAAGGAATTCTTAATTTTTTTGTGGTTGAAACAACAAAACAATAAGAGATTTTTTATGTTTTGGACAAACAAATCGGGTAAAACACGTCCAGAGCTTTAAAAAAGAAATATAGCTTTCTATGTTTTCGGTTTTCATGCGTTTATTTCCGATGGGGGTTATCTCCAAATCCTTCTTAAATCAGTCCCTGGCTTTTTTTGCGGATGAATTTATGGCACTGGTAGTCCCCCCCCTGCACCCCTGAAGCCTATACAGAGCGCGCGCGCGCGCACACACACACACACACACACACACACACACACACACACACACACACACACACACACACACACACACCGTCCCCCAGCTCCACCACCACCATCCTTCCATCCCGAAAGCTTTAGTTGAACTGGAGCTGGCTGGATTTCACAACGCGCTATTATCACATCGGGGGATGTGCGCGCACGCCGTTGCGTCGGACCGGGGGTATTAGATGAAATCAGGCGGGATTACACGGCTATATACCAAATTATCACCACCACCACCCCTCCCTCCCACACACCCCTCCATCCCCAGTGCCACCTCCCTCCTGTGTACGATGGGACGACAGATCTTCAGTCACATGTATAGATGCCATGAGAGCTCCGTTACTTTGTGTGAGCGTGATGATTATTTCTGGACACGGTGTGAGAATCACAGCAGGAACAAGGGAATTTCAACTTTGACATAAGTGGCTGACAGAGGTGTAAAATAAAAAAAACTCTGAATTTGGGACCCCCCCCCCCCCCCCCAAAAAAAGGCCCCCTGGAGGGCCCTAGCAGGTTCATCTCCCCAGCCCTCCACCACCACCACAACACTGTTCCATCCATCCATCCATCCATCCATAGGTTAACGCACGGACGTGTTTATGGTTCGTCTGGTTAAGTCCTTGTTAATTTTTCACTAAAC
This sequence comes from Hippoglossus hippoglossus, assembly GCF_009819705.1. Taxonomy (NCBI): domain Eukaryota; kingdom Metazoa; phylum Chordata; class Actinopteri; order Pleuronectiformes; family Pleuronectidae; genus Hippoglossus; species Hippoglossus hippoglossus. Next base: position 21,893,520 of record NC_047165.1, on the reverse strand, counting down.
GGGTTGTGATGAAGATGAATGACGGGAGGAGAATGGTGCTCCTGGGACAGTCTCAGTATTTTTTCCTTGTGTTGTGAGGGGAGGTTATATATAGCTGTGAGGATCGATAAAGTCAGGAGACGTGACAGTATATAGTGGTCTGCTGGGGCCTGTGTTGTACTTCAACACATCATCTTACCCATGATTTAGGCTTTGACTGCTGTATGTAAACCTGAAAACATCTGTGGCAAAATGTCTGAATCAATTGCAAGTATTGGAGTTATTCTTAAATCCAGATGTTTGATTCACATTTGAGAAATATAAATAAGCGTATAATTGACTTTAAATACAGCCACATATAAAGCAACAAATAAGATGCAAACTTAATTTAAAATGTGCTCAGGTTGTGTGACCTTCTCTCACCTTTGTTCAGGGGACATCAGCTGGACTCACTGAAGTCGACCGGGGGCCAGTGGAGGGACACCTCTGTAAAAAACTGTCTTGTTTTGAAGTGGTATAATAATTTAATCTAATTATCAGTGAAATAACACGTCGTCCAAAGTCCGTCAGAATGTGCAGCCGCAGTGGTTGTAGCCACGAGGTCATTCACATCTCCAAACGCGGACTCTAGCTCCCCCTAGTGCCCAAGTACAGTGAGTGTAAGAGCGGAGGGAACCGTAGAGAGGGGCCCCTGAGGACCGGAGCGCAAAAACAGGTTTAGGTTGGAGATGAAGTGATGGGGATGATTCAAAGTGTAACAGGCAAAATGAACAGAAATGTTCACACAAACTCAGAGGAGAAATAAAGAAGAGTTTGTCTTTATTGGACGAAGATGAGATATAAGGAGTAGGGGTAAAATTCGTTAGAAAAAATATATAAGAATTGATATTATTAATAAAGCCCATATTCAAGATGAATTGATCTGATTAATTGTTGAAAATAATTCTTAACAATAATACAATTTGCATTGGTAAGATTCTTTGTGTTTAAAAAATGAAACTAAAACCCACCAATCCCGACACCACACACCACACACACACACACACACACACACACACACACACACACACACACACACACACACACACACACACACACACACACACAGAGAGAGAGAGAGAGAGAGAGAGAGAGAGAGAGAGCGAGAGAGAGAGAGAGAGTCCTATGCGCTATAGGAATCTCTGTTGTCTAATGGAATGAAATAAATCCTGTTTTTAAATGTACTCAGCTTCTCTATGCTGGGTGTTTAGTCGCCGAAGAAAGTTATTATTATTCATCATCATTTTATAATTTAGCTTTATCCATTATCCAGTTCTATTAGTCTAAAGGAGTCTAATATTAAACATTGTCCGGGTGATCGACTCTGTCTAGAGTATCAGTCCAGCAGCAGTGATCGGTGATGGAGTAAATCCACTTCTACCTTTGGAAGTGTGAGCCTCACAAATCTTAGTGATAGATTATGTATCTTTAATTAATATCAATAGAATAAACCCCCTCCAAAAAAAGCTCCGCCCTCTAATTGGATTAAGCGGCAGTGCGGGCGGTGCGGGCCGGTGCGGGGGAATAGTGCGGTAATGAGTGCAGTGAGCTCCTAATGTGCTCTGAAGCGCTGAAACTGGGAGGCCTTTCAAACCATTAACACCGAGAGAGAACATAACAAATCTATTGTGACATGACACCCTTCTGTGTCTAACACACACACACACACACGCACACACACGCACACACGCACACACACACGCACACACACGCACACACACACACACACACACACACACACACACACACACAGACAGACAGACACAGACAGACAGACACACACACACACACACACACACACACACACACACACACACACACACACACACACACATTCTATCTTAGTCGTAGACACTCATAGGTATATTCCATTCCCTAACCATCTAAACTAAATGCTCTAACCCCTAAAAGTCTTAACCCTCAAACTACCCATTGAAAAAGTGACGACTTTACAAAAATGTCCTCACTCTGCAAGGTCTTTGCTCAAAATGGTCCTCGCAAATATATGAGTACAAGTACACACACATCTGTGTATTTGTCTGTCTGTCTGAGACAATGATGACTGTCAACATGTTACTATCACGTACAAATAAAAAAATATATGATGTTTTCTTTCAGGACAAATGCTGAATGAATGAATTGTTTCCCTCTGTGAAAGAAAACCTCTGAAACATTGATCTGCAGAGACGATGAAGAGACGTCTGCTCTTGAGCATTTGGACATTAAAATACATTTTGATAACATTTAGCGAGAGGTTTCAAGGAAGTGAATAAAACACTGAAACCCAAAGATTTTATAAATCTGTTTGAAAAAAGCCAGTCTGCAGTCTTCTGTTTAGTATAAGTTATAACTTGGTTTTGACACGCAGGCAGGAAAAGAAGTAATAAGACACATCTCACTGTGTAATTATTAATTTGTTCTGGTAATAAAAAGTATGCAAAAAGCGCCATGGTTCATTACTGAACACTAGAGTATTACAAACCTGCTATAAGAACATGTGAAATCCAACCAACTCTGATCATATTATGGGAAGAAAAGAACATGTGACCATGTGAGTATTAGTCAAACATGACGCAATATTCTGAAGTTGATTTTCTGAAGGTTCGAGCAGAGAATTTAGAAATCTTGGCAGAGGGAGACATAGACATAGACACAGAAAAACACCAACAACACAAGTCTCCCATGTCCGCTTGAGTGAAACGACCTCACAGGATTATGGCTTTGGCATTTAATATTTTTTACAAAGTTCTGTGAAGATCTATCAAGTGACAGTCGAGCAGTGAGGAAGGTTTTACAATTCAGCTACTGAAATGTGGTTGTGAGGCTTTAGTGTCATTAAATGTGACAATTTGCTAAATAGAAAGCCAATGAGTTCTTGTAAATGTGGACAAGAATTATTTTGAAACATCTTTGTGGGACACTCTTTATCCTAAGCATCTATTTATTTTATATTTTATTTCCAGACTGGTATGGAGGAACCTTCATCGTCTCAGAGGTGGGCGACACAGACCTCTTCACATCTCATGTTTCATTAGGTATCAATACAATGCTCCTGATGGATTAAATAAGAAATGAGGAGTTACGGTATGAGACACAGATCGTCTCATTCATTCTCACTCTGATCTGTGAACTGAGTCACGAATGGAGGTGGTTTTAGTTGTTTGCTGGTGCATTTATGAAAAAAATCAGCATTGGATTCAAAGGACATTAAAAGCCTGAAATGAAAAAAAAGACTTCAAATGAATGGGGCGTTAAAAGTCACAGAACAAAGGAGTTGTCAGGCATTTTAATTTACCCAAATATATGAGTACTGGTCCTTTTAGTGGGGAAACATGAATGAATATGATCATATTCATGTTAGTAAAAACACTGAAGTCAGTAAATATCGTTGTGTACTGAAGGTGTCATTTAGCTCTTTCTCGTGCTGGTTAAGTTGAGGAGAAACACTTATTTTCTTACTTTATTATACTTATTATTTACCGCTAAAATTTACAATTTAATTGTTGATTCACTGTCTTTCTCTCTAAATCATTTCTAAACACAACAATATGTTGAAATAGTGAACGAGAAAGAAATCAAAAAAATCCATTGGTTTGTATAAATTCATTCAGTTCAGTCCGCTCACCACAAGACGGCGCTAAAGAGCTTAACATGTCACTGATGATGTAGGCTGGCTGCACAGAGCGACATGTTATTATGTCCCTTGATGCACAAGGCATTTCATATGAGCCCGGCTTTAGTATCTGATTTACATTATAAGTTTTATGTATCGTGTGTGTGTGTGTGTGTGTTGTTTGTTTTTCACCTGGCTACGTGGTGACTCCTCTTCACAATGTTGATGTTGAACCTGAACTAAACTCTCTCTCTCTCTCTCTATGTGTGTGTGTGTGTGTGTGTGTGTGTGTGTGTGTGTGTGTGTAAAGGCTATAGTAGAACAAAATATAAATAGAGTGGAATGAGGCAGTAAACCTCATGGCACATGAATTTGCAGAATATGATGCTACTACACTATTTTAAAACAGTAGTTCTTTAAATGACAACGTTTTACAGGACATTGCACTTCATTTGTTCTCCCTTTGACTATTTCTACTTGTAGATCACAACTCTGGGTACTGTAGTTTAAAATGGTAAGAACCCAAAAGCTTAGAATCCCGAAAGGACTGTAAAACACTTGTCTTTGCACCATTTTTAAAGTTTCATGCTGTATTCTCAACCATTTTTGTCAGGGTTATCATGTTCTTTCTTTCTTCCTTTCTTTCTTTCTTTCTTTCTTTCTGTCTTTCTTTCTTTATAAACCAATTGATCTACATGTCATACAAATATGCTTGAATTACATCTTCCAGTTGGCTTTACCTACACGATCAGTCGTCTGTTTTTTAAAGCACTCTGTATCATTATGTAAGAAAAGTGCAGTACAATAAAGTTTTTTATTGTCATTATCAGTATTATGAACTCTGCTTCAGTTTCTTAAATAAGGCGTGAGTCCCAGATGACAGCTAGACAATGTTCTGCTCAAAAGGTTTGTTGAACTGAGGGGAATAGACCGAGCATCTCCCTGCAGTTAAGGTGTTATTAAAACAAGTGATCCCTAGTTACACCACAAGATGGCAGTAAAAGCCTGGGATGAGGACAAGGATAAGTCCAAAGTCAAATGGAAACTGTAAATATGGGTAAGGACTAAATTTAGCTGCAAAAGACGAGGTGCTGACTATCATCTGGAGTCAGTAATAAAAAGTAGTTTTCACTTTCAGAGAATAATCAAATACATTTCATACAACCAGTCACAGGAATTACTCACCATGACGTATCAACATAAAATGCTAAAAATAAAATATAAATGAAAAAAAAAAAACCTGGATGCTCTGTCCTTCCAGTTAACTCTGTGATATTACTCCTATAACTTTAACATTGTTTCCTTTCTCCGTGACAGGGTTTGAACTTTTATGCCTGCGCTCTTTACTTACAGCAACTAACCTGACTAACAGCTCAACTGAATGATAAGTGAGTGGTTACTGAGCCCATCACATTTACGTGGAACTTTCTTACCTCTCTTACCTTCGGTCCTTCAGTGGATCCACGGAAACACCTGGGAAGTAGCAAGTTCATTTTTTAAACGATGGCAAAAACATTGACAGTGATTCACAATAACTCGAGACCACTCCGTTTGAAAAAGCCATGATCTTCTTCCACACAGTCTTTTATTTGTAAATAATAAAAATGAACTCTTGAATATAAAACATACACATCAGTAGAGCCACATCTGTTATACAAACAAGAACTGTTGCAGTGAATACTTCGCCTTTCGTCTAGAATCATGGTTTGGGAGTGGGGAGCCGTGGGCTGTAAACAATCAGTATCCCTGGAGTAATACTGACAAAGGAAAAGGCAGTCGGCCACACCGCCAAGGGTTTCAACAGAAACATCCGCAAAATATGTCTGCAAAACCACATCTCTCATTGGTTTTAGAAGTCCAGTCCAAACCAATAGTAATAAACAGGGAAGGGGCATTTGAGGAAGAGAAAGTAAACTTTGTTCTAATTGGTTCTGCTTATTTTTCTTTCAACTGGGACAAAAATAAAGGCTTATCAGCGCTCCCTTGTGGCTCGGAGCCGCTCAGCAGCTCGAGCGCATCAACGGGACGCAAACTCCCCTCAACAAGACCAGGAATGTTTGTGTGTCAGCGTTGTTTTGTTTGTTCATATCTTCAACTCAAGCCGCTCATCCTGATTTGTATGTACAAGGTGTGCATGTCTGTGTGTGTTGGGTGTACAGTCAAATACACTCTTTTTATATTCATATATCTATATCTTTATCATTTCTGTCAAACTCATAATGATACTTCATATACATTTAGCTGTTATACACACATTCTCTATCTCTGTCTCTAGCCCCGGCTGTCGTAAACTACAGTTTAGACGTCTACTCATATCCTCAGATACACCAGGGGCTCGAGTATGCTCAGTACTACAGAACAGCACTGTTGTTCAAAGGGTTCAAAGAAAAACTCAAACAGAATCATTTGTTTTCTGGAGACTTCCGAATATGGATATTTAGACCCAGAGTGGTAGGCGTGGCCTGGGTGGAGTTGACCCCCCCACCCCTCATTGGTCCGCTCCTGCGAGGGGGCGGGGATGGCTTGGCTTTTCTCGGTTTGTATTCATATTCAGTACGAGCAAACTGTACAAGAACATGCAACATACAAGCTGGCCTAAAAGTATGTGGAACTAACACACATAGTCTAGTCTTTTTTCTGTTTTTGTTTTTTGAGAACTGTTCGTTTAATTTGTCTCGTTTTCGATTTTACAAAAAAAGTATAGAGAACAAAACAAAATAACGAAACAAACAGAACGAAAGAAACGTGCATGCAGCTTGGGGCCGGGGGCGGGGCATCCCCGAGTCATGCTGCTCCCTCCTACAGGGGGAGTGTGAGGGTTTAGGAAGGGGGAGAGACGGGGTGGGGGGGAGGACTGGGTGAGGACTGGGTGAGGGGTGATCGGGCGAATGTGACCTGACCTTTGTTGTCGGCCTTTGGCACATCATTGCTCGAAAACCAAACATACACGTACACTGAGGGAGTCTGCACCTTATGGTACCAATCTGAACTCTAGGCAAAACAAAGACGTCAAAAATGATTCCAAAAAAATTTAAAGTTAAAAAAGCAAATAGTTAATTTGGCCTCTTTTTTCTTTCTTCTTTGTTTGGACAAAGAGTGAAACTTTCTGTTTCTCAGAATAAAGGACTCAAGCGTTTCTTGTGCTTGCTTTCATCATATCTCACAACAAGGCTAAGAATGTGCACGTGTAGGCCCCCCCTCACCTGAAGGGGTCACCAAACCGTGCCAAACCGTTGCCCCGCGTGTTCATCTACAACAACACTGTTACTATGGTAACAGTACAGCTGCATCATTTTGCTACTTACTAGCTCCCACACACTGTTTGGACCATTCAGTACGCTCTACTCTGATTGGCTGGGGCGCTACTGGGTGGAGGACTCTCCTTGGGTCGAGTGCTCTGATAGGGGCTGCCCAAAAACAGTGAGAAGAAACAAACAAAAGAAAGGAACAGTAGAGAGAAGTGAAGAATGTTGGACAGAATCTCTACTGCTGCGAGTCAGGAGGAAACAAAGAAAGCTAAGCTTTAGAAACAAAAAGGTGTACGGAGGAGGAAGAGGGAAGGTGTGAGACGTGATTGTCAGACTCCAGCTAAGCTTTGATTGGCTAGTTCTGTCTCTCCCTCTCTCTCTTTCTCGCTCTCTCATTCCCTGTCTCTCCGTCTGGCTTTTCACTGGTTGACCGAGGGCGTTGTTGTTGTTCTTGAGTGGGATCTTCGCCCTCGGCTCAGCTGTGGTCCAGTAGCTGTGGTCCATTATTTTGTCATTTAAGGGATATTGGGGGGGTTGCAGTCGCTATCCGGTCACTAGGACCGAATGCCTGGCGGCGGTCCTGAGCTGTCTAATGACGTCTGAGATGCCAGTCGCGTTAGTGGAGCTAATGTAGGGTCCACCAAAGAAGATGGCGGAAACAGTTTGTACCAGCCAATCACCGTGCTTGAAAGGTCCAGCTCCTCCAATAGGATCTGTGCTACACCCATGAAACATTTGTGGTCCAATCGTCCGTAGTCGCCCCATACTATCACCTGGAGAAGGGAAAGGTAGAGAAGGATAAACAAATCAATACCCTCTTAACAAATCACTGGCAGCAGCATAGCTCTTATGCTGCGTTCACATCAAACGCACATTTTCGCACCATTAGGCGAGAGAGAAAGAGAGCCCCTCACCCCCCAGCCCCTGGTCCTGGACCATTTCATCAGTTCTCATTGAAATCTGTGCTGCTCTTCAAACCCAAATTTTTTTTTCAAAACAGCTCTGTAACATTAGAGTCATTCCAGATGAGTCAAAGTCAAGTCTGAAGTATTTCAAGTAATCTGGCCAATTATTTTGAATTATCATTCGGGACAAGTCAAGTCTTAAATTGTTGCAACAAATACAACTTCCATGTTTTTAAAGACTGGACATCTTCCTTGGTCTTCTTGTGTTTGGTTGTTCTACTCTGAGTTCTGTTTCCTGTTTTATATATATATATATATATATATATATGTCAGCACCTGTTCCTAGTTTGTTTCACCTGTGTTCAAGAATCCCTGCAGCCTCCCTGTGTATATAAGTCTCTGTGCTTCCCTTTGTCTTTGTCATTTTGTTCGTCTTTCCCTGGTTCATCATGTTTCCTTGTCCTCTTGTTTCTCTATCTGCTGTATGTGCCAACTTTTGGTTTTCATCATGTTTGTCAATGTATTCATTATTTTGGACTTGGCTTTTTGGACCCTGTTTGTGCTGTAAGTACTTTTGCCTTGTGCTTGGTCTGAATTAAAAGACTTCTGGTTTTTCACCTCAACCCATCTCCTGCATTTGGGTCCTCCTGCTCACCTCACCCCTGACACACGTCACTTGAGATGAGACGTTGATGGACACAAGTGGAAAATCATTTGAGATACAGTAAGTCAAGTGTCATTTGAAGGCTCAACTCTTAAATACATGACAGGACAGGTCAAAGCCAGTCTTGAGTAATTTGAGAAGAAGCCAAATCAGGTCTCACTGGGCTCAGTCATTGCAATCAAAGGGATTTGGTGAATTTGAAGGCAAACTAGTGCAGAGTAGAAATACTGTCTAAGAGGTCTTCATTCTTATTTCAGAGTAACAGTATGAATGATTTAGGGTGATATAAATATACATCTCCCCAAATCCTCGTCCAATCCTAAACAAATCCAAGCCTGATCTCAAGTCCCAGAGCGCAGAGCTATGCTAATGGTAATATGTTTATTGCATGGACTTAATCATTAAATACTTGTCTTAAAAGTGTAATGTTATTTTACACACATCCACAAAACCACCCACACACAGAACATTACCTGGAGCACCTTGCCCTGTGGACTCTCATCAAAGAGCAGTGGCTGCTGGTAGAGAGGCTCCAGGGTCTTTCGTGCAATCTTGGTTTTCTTTTTGGCTTTACAAGTTCCATTATCCAGCAAGTACACCTTCACGTAGGGAGCTGGGAATGGAGGGGTGGGGTGACGAGGGAAGAAATTGAGAGAAAGAGGGAGGATGAATGAAAAGTACGAGGTCAAGAAGGGATATAAAGGAGAAGAGGGAGAGTAGAAAGTTTTGAGGAAGAGGAAGATTGAGGGAGAAGAGGAAGAAAGTTTGTTGGGTTGTACATGTACAAACAGCGGTATCTTGTGACTTCATGTTGCTCAATTTGACTTTTTATTGTTTGGTTAAATGTTTTCAGATTTGAATGTGTGTGTGTGTGTGTGTGTGTGTGTGTGTGTGTGTGTGTGTGTGTGTGTGTGTGTGTGTTACCTGGGAGGGATTTGGAGCCTGGTTTGGGGGTAAGGCCTCGTGCCCTGATCACCTCCACTTCCAGCTGGCCTTTCTTATCCATCAAACCAATCTGGACATCACCTGAATATACAGGAGCCATACAGAGTGTTAATACAAGTTTAGAACTGACAAATGCAAACATTTAAAAAAACCCAGATAAAACTATGTTTAAACTGTTTGAAAAAAGCAGCACACACAAGGAATGGTAATTCCCTTTTATAATATACATAATAATATATAATATTTGTTGAGCTGTCCATGGCTGTCACTCACCCATGGCAGGCGTTGCCAGTGTTTGCCGGCCCACTAGCTGACCGGGGCCTAAACCGTCCAGGAAGTCACTGAACTGACTGTCGGCACCCAAACGCATCCCTGAGAAGATCAGACTGACACACAGAGACACACACCAGAGGAAAGTCATTCCCACACTTTACCTTTGTCCATCATGGTGACCACAATGTTTCATCATCAGAATATTTTCTTTGTTAATGCTGAGGGGTCGGGACAGAGTTTCAGACTTTATTCCTGACCTTGGAAGACGACAAAATAATCTGTGATGAACGTTTTTAATACGACTCGTGTTCTTTATCTGTAGATGGATTTGACATCCATGTAAAAAATGTACAAATGTCTGTTTTTTCAATCGGGGGCATGGAGGTTTAAAGCAGCTTTGCTAGACAAGAAGCACAAAAATATACTTTTGGTTGCATTATGGGAAATGTAGGATTCAGTGTTTGTGGAGTTTGTCTTATTATGGACTACAAGCCTCTGCAACTTTTTTTTACAAATCCTTTTCAATCTGTCTCATGTGAATTCTACTTTATGCAAGTGCAATGTGCATGATGGTCTAGTTTTACATTTTGTGACACCTTAGGAAACCTGCCTCCTGATGATGCATGCTCTTACTCCCTCGGCTGTTACTTGACAAGCCAGTATGAGACAAACCACATATGTTTGCAGTACAGTCGGTACCACCTTGTTAAGATTGAGTCAGATTGTATCCTCTGAAAGATGGAAGAGTCTATATTGTGTTCGGTATAACATCAATTGTACAGCACGATGATTATAAACGTCCCATGACGGGATAAGTTATATTCTGTGGATAGGCTTGGTTTTAGTGCTCACGTACTTCCCCTCAGAGCTGTAGCTGTTCATGCTGCCATCAGTCGACTCTCTGCTGGCCTGCCGGTTCATGACCGACCCTGCGCGCGGAAACTCCACCGGAATGCCGTACTCCTCACTCCTCTTGAAGCTGCTGCTGCCGGCCTTGGCCACCTTCTTACCTGCCGACGCTTCAGACACAGACAAGAGGTGTTGAGCCTCTGGTATTTGTCACATTTAAACCAATGCTGTTATCAGTTATCAGGCATCTCAGGTCATACCCACCCATATATTTACTATAAATTCAAGGTTGCTACTTTGACAAGCCTGATAACTAAAGAGTGAGATTTATTTTTATGCAGGTCATCCCATGCAAATCAATGTCTCGTGGTGACCTCACCAACACCTTTAGAAAATATGATGAACAAAATGCATTGTTGTACGCAGCCAGTACATGCACATCTTCATGTTGCTAGGAGAGGGCTTGGAGAGATGATCAAACATTTTTTGGAATGGGGAATTTTTAGGAGGAAGTTAGAAAATTGAGGTGGTGAGGTCACTGGAGGAGAATCTGAATGAAAAGAAAACATCTCAGTCTACTTGTTACTTTATTGTTTAGCAATGAGGGTGTAAAGGTAAAACTCAGAGGACTGAAGAAATCATACAGTGTGCGTCCAACCATGAAGGAAGAGTTCAGCTCTTTTTAAAAGCCGGCTGCTGTTGGAATAAACACAAATTGTATTTACATTCATTTTGTTGAATTTTGTTAAGGAAATAAGTAAAAGTTTTGTTTTGGAAAAAATAAAGTTTTCTGACACAACCAGGCGTCTTGTAGAACTGAACCAGCCTTCAAACATGATGGTGGTGGTGGGAGTGGATGGAGGTAGGAAGCGTGCCGGGGGCTGGAGGTGCTGAGGACCCTCGTCTGTCTAACAAAGCTACTCCTCAACTTTTCCTTTCACTCATTCTCCCTCTCTCTGACCATGTCTGCCTGAGTTTGGTCTATTTAGTTTGCACTGGTCTCCCTTTATAAATCAACTTATTCTTTCTTATTCCTTTTCTCAATGCAACTTCAAAATCATCAGAGAATTAACATTTAACAGCTGCTATTAACATTATTGAACCCTGCAAATGTTTTTCCTCTCGTATAATATCATAGATTATTATGCATCTACAATGGACTTCAAAGTCCTCATGAGCGTCCCCTGAGATAAAGTGTTTTCCTTTACTCTTTGCCCTGTCTTACAGTGTCTGTCTGCTCACTTTTCAAACTGTCCATCTGTCTAACTATTGCTTTACCTTTCTGTCTGTCCGGCGCCTTACCCGCCGCTTCTGAAATAACACACACAACAACAACAACAACAACAAAGCCCATAAACAACAAAACATCAGAAACAGAAACACTGGATACACCTATAAATCTGGTACAATGATACGGACATAGTGGTTCTTGTACATCTGTGTGTGTGGTCATACTTGATTAGAAATTATTAGCAATGATTAGGGAAAAGGATTTCCTATGTTCTTACTGACATTAAACAGGTTTATTTTATTAGAAATATACTAATTATTTGTTTCCATAGTGATTTTGCTTTCTTGATACAAATCACACTGTCTGCTCTTATTCACATTCTGCTGATAATGTTCATTTGCAAACTTTATATCTATTATATTAATAATAAGCTAATTGCTAATCAACTTAACAGCAGTTAAGATTTATCTCCATGTGTGTAACTTACATGTGTGTAACAAAAGTCACTGCAGTGACGTGTACCAGTGTGTGTCGGTGCAGTGTGACATCAGTGCTGTGGGTGTGGTTCCAGGAGGAAAAGAGCCCACATCTGACCACACCAGCTCCAGCATTTAGTGAGGCTGTGTGTGCTCAGAGGTTAAACACACTTCAACTAGAGAAACACTGCTTCTCCATCAGCTGCTGTTACTCTTTACTCTCTTTTTCATTAGTGAGAGTTAGTCGGACTCTGCTCGTGTTACTTTACTTCTGAGGGTACGGTGGGTTTGTGCGATGGTTTCGGTCGGCCTGCTCTCTGACCTGTCTGGCTGATTTGCGAGGTACTCCGGCTGCGTCTGGATGGTAGGATGGCAACAACACGTTGGCTCAGGCTCGAGCGCCGCTTCTTGATCCCGCTCCCAAGGCTCCCCAGCGCGGTGTCTGATTGGCTGCCATCGGCGTGGTCCATGCCGTAGATCTCACCACTCACACTGGTGCTCTTCATCATGTGGCCGCCCGTTGCACGAATGGCCCGGCTGATCGTTGTGATTTGTACAAACAATCACACAATGTCATTCAAAATCAAGCTTTCAGATGACTTAATAACACCACGACTGAAAGGTAAACACTCAGTGAGAATGAACTGTGTGTGTTTGCGGGCGCGTGTGTGAGCGTGTACCTGAAGCGTCCCCGGGGTCTCTCTGACTGGATGGACATGTAGCTGGTGCTACTGATGCGAGAGGCACTGCTGGTTCGAGAGATGGCTGACACGTCGCTGACATCACTGTCTGAGGACTTATGGGAAACGTTTTCACTGCTCCTCCTCTGATCCTTGTAGAGCTGCAGGAAACACACATCATACAAATCCATCAGTTGTTATCGATCCACCAGGAAGGTGTTGATACGTCAAGAAGATGCATATTTGAATGCTGGACTAATCAGTATTTTAACACCGATGACAGCCTTTCAGCATCTCTCAGGGCAACTGCACTGTCTCACTGCTCCCCTTGAGACAGTCAGGGTCCACACCACGTTGAGGTTCCCACAAATGTGCATATTATCTCACTGCTCTCCTTAACCTGGTTTAAGAAGCAGCACACAGTGAGGCGCTCTGCTACACCCATTGTACACTAGTACCTCCCCAATAATGGAGATGCAACTTGCTGGGAATAAAACCAGATTATGCTTTAATTTGAACAGCGGACCATCTCTTTTCTGAAGCACCAACTCTGATCCACTGGACTCTGTCCTTTGATGATGCTACAAAACCAAACAAATGCCGATTGAGCACAATAAGAGAGAGAGAGAGATCTTTGTTTGCATGACTGTAATTTCCTTATTGCAAAAAAGTAAAATTTAATGTTTTTAATGCTTCGTATTTGCTTAAAGTTTTAAGCCCAGCACATGCTCATGGGTGTCTTCACTTCACTTTGTTTCAGTTTGAATCTTTGATAAGATTATATCCAGTCATTGAACAACCAAACTGATAAAGGTATGTCTCCACATATTCATCATGGCAGGAAATGTGAAGTGGATAATATCTGCCCTTTCTGTGCTGGTTGCAGGGCCCTGGTGTTGAGCATGCTGACTCACCATCACGGCTCATTTGTTTAAACCTATGTGATTTTGCTGCAATGCCAAATCTTCTGTTGTGAGAGAAGGTCTGTGGGACACTGGTGTGTAGGTATTAGTTTATTAGGATAACACTGTATCCTGGTTGTGAATGCTACATGCTTCTGTGAGGGCTGTTCAATAACTTACATGCAGATTGTAACATATATGTAAATGAATAAGGTTGTAATTGCAATAGTGTGGTAGAGTTCCCTTCATCACACGATAAAAATGTTAATTCAAACACTCTTTCCACTCTAAAATAGCAACACTCTTAGTGTTAACATTAAAAAAACATTTAAATGTGTTCAAAGGTTGTTTTTAACCATTTACATTTTATAAAAAATATATGAAGGTATATATATGAAATATATAAATCATGTCATGTCTTGCCTGTTATAACTTTCTACACCTCTTCTTCCATATCAAAGAATTAGCTGCCACTTTTAGCCGTTTGAGTCGGTTTGAGCTGATGATCTATCCCCTCAGATTGAATTCATTTCACATTCAGTCACATGGAGGACAGTGTAATGCATCACAAAGACAGCACTGCCACAAGGTATATTGAAAAGTTCTGCTGATGGCATGTAGACATGTGTGAAAGTCAGGACATCACCATTAAACTGTCAGCTTTCTGTAAGTTAGGGATTGGACGACCGGCCAGTATGGATTATACACTTCTGTATTCGAGGTGTTGCAGTAGGTGCTTTCTTGAGTGACTGCCCAGTTGGAACCCATTCATTTTTCTGAGTGGTCTTCACCAATATTGTAATGTAATTTATTACTTCCTTGCGCAGTCAATGCAATTTGCTGCGATGCACCTCAGCAGCATTATGCCTCTTTCTTTCTGGGTGGAACGCTCTGCTCTGCTGATGAGTTTGTTTTAAGGGGAACTGTCTGGGCAAAATGACATCAGAAAAAAGTTACGGCCCACCTCCCGTTTGTTCTTGAGAGCTCTGTCCAGGTCCTGTTGGCTGGAGGTGGAAGCAGCTGACACCCGGTTGGAATGAACCCTCATCTGGAGCTGACGGACACGCTCCTCTGCTACCAGGGCTGCACACACACACACACACACACACACACACACACAAGATACCCCCATTACATGATTTCACCAGCCTGAATCATAAATGGTGGAAACATTCCTATTATGAAAGTCTTTATGTTTGGGCACAAGAGTCCAGTGGCATCCACTGATCAGACCGTCTCCTCTGGTTGGTTACCCTCTTGCTTCCTTTAACACAGGCAAACACTGACAACGTACAGAGCGATGGAAAAGATAACCAATAACTTTCCTCTAGCCTTTTCGCAGCCATGAAATAGGATTTCTGAAGCCACGATATGTTGTTTGTTTTTGCTTCATATTATAAATCATGTGTAGTCAAAAGACATGGGCATTCGAGTTTGTCATAATTAAGAAAAGGCAAAGAAAACACTGAAAATGTCTGATGACACTGTATCTGTCAATGTCAGTCAGCACCTGGGATTTCTTTATGGGTTCCAAGTAACTTTGCCTCTAGCCAAGGATTTGGTGTCTTACTCACTAGATCATCATGGTGGAAACTGATTATATTATTCATCCGTCTCCAGACTTGTTCGAGCAGGACTCAGTAAGTCAGACACACCCTGTATATGCCCATACCTTGTTCTGCAGTGTTGCTCTTGGGGGGAAGCTGTGGGAGCTGCCTCACTCTGCGGGCTGAGGAGGACGTCACTGAGGAGGAAAGAGACGCACCACCTTGGAGGTGGCCCCTAACGAAAAATAATATGATAGAGAAGCAGACGGAGAATAACACAAAAAAAAAGTGGGAGGGAGAAAAGAGGGTTGAAGAGGAGAGAGAAGAAGAAAGAAAAAAAACAGGGAAGAAAAGAATGGGAAGAAAAAAGGAGAGAAAATTATATTAAGGTCAACATGTCTGTCGTCCAGGGGGTGTACTCCTGCACCGCTGGTCAGTTTCACAAGTTCATCTGTGGGAACATTTCATATTTTTATCTTCAGAGGAATAACATCAAAAGTTGCATAAGAAGCATCAGTCATGGAAATGAAAAAACAGCAGCGGTATTTGGGTGAACAGTCAGTGGAAACAACATATTCACAAAGTGAAGCAGAGTGAAAGCTTTAGGGTTTCAAAGTTGGGGACCCTGTTGCCAGAAAGAGCCGCAAATCAAGTTTAAAACAGTGAAGAACACAGAAGAGGTGAAAGCCTTTAAAGCACCAATCCAACAAGTTTGATACACATTCAATCCATTCTCACACAAGACCTGAGAACAGGGGTTATTCATAAATCCTTCACTATCTATTTAACTGGGAATAAACCTATAATTAGTCGGTGTAGTTCCAATTAGAGCAGCTGCATGTTCCTCAATATTTTATATATTAACATATATTAAACTAGGGCAATGGCATTGTTATGGTAAGTTTGAAATGTTTCCCATTGCATAGGCTATTGACTCCATTATACTCACATATGGCAAGAGAATGAACTGGAGCAAATCAATTAATTATGTTGTAATTAATAATTACTTGTAAATGTGTTTTACAAATAACCCCGTGAATGTTGTTCCAGATATTGACGGACAAGTTTTGAGACAGACCAATATATACGAAACGGGAACTTGACACCAAATAGTTAAGACTCACACATCCGCTGATTACACTGATAAACAATGACCTTTCAACGTCCACGCAACACTTTCACTGTACAGTAAATACTCAAACACAGGAAAGCAGCATCAGAGGCTCTATTGTGGTAAAGACAGGTCACAGAGAGACACTCGTACACAAACTGAAGGAGGTACTATGGGAGTGAGAGAGCACAATCCAAATGACAGGGGATCTCCCTGTTTGTGGGTTACAATGGTTAGGGCACTCATTCAAGGAGAAGCTCCTTACCAAGGGGCTGAAGTGGGCCCTTCTTTCCTCTGGGGCCCCTTAATATGGAAGTGGGCTTAATTCTGGTACACATACACACGTGTGCAGTCACGTGTGTTTCATACAAACCCAGAGCCAAGCAACGACATGTGTGAGCAGCAGCATGCAAGAAGAAGAGAAGGACGGACAATGGGGTGGAGGAAGATTGGACGAGAGGAAAAAACAAGAATCTAAATAAATGAATAATCTAAAAAGCATATTAACTATTTTAAGCCCATATTATAGAACATGTTTGGAAAAACTGTTGTATAATTACATATAGTATTCAGGGTTTTTCCTGGCTGAAAAATATGTGGGGGTGGTACTGAGGCGTCAGGGGGGGGTGTAGTGCCAAGTTCTGCCTGCCAAGAATAGCATGGACCTCGCGGGACCGCACACAGCTACAGCAGAAAGATGCTACCAGACGCAATAGTCTCGATCACAATGTACTGTTTAAAAACTATATAACCTTGTTTGTTGGTGTTTATTAATGATGATAAATGATCCAATGCCTATTGTTCATTAATGTTTCTCCATTGCCGTATAGATGAATATGTCTGGTAGCGTCTTTCTGAGACGGAGGCGGCCGCCTCGCAATTCTCTATGCAGGAAAAACCCTGGTATTTTAGGATAAAAGTTGACACATCACATAAGAATTTCTATATGCTTACATAGAGCACATGGGGCTCTTGAAAAACCATATTGGGATGTCTGCTCCATATCCATTTATATAAGCTACAGCAGGGGTTTTCAAACCATTCCTGCCCAAGGCACACCAAGGGGCAAGCCTCTAGGCATACCTGTAATCCTATTCATGCAAAATAGTCCTTTTGACCCATGTTATCCCTCATATCAATCTTTAAACGTTAATTCTAATTCAAAATGTCAAATAAAAACTATATAAATCATTGAATATTATTAACAAAATAATTCATTCAATAATCAATATTTTTTATAAATTACATAAGAGCAGAAACAATTAATTTAAACCAGACCTGTAAAAATGGGTAATTGAACTGTTTTCTTTTGTTGTTACTTCTTCTGTCAGTGGATGCTAGCTTCAGCTCCCCTCTACACATTAATGTGCAGTCATGTGACCATGAAGTGGCAGAGGAGATATCCGACAAATGTTATAACTAAAATGAAACATGTCATCGCTGTCACCTACACTGATGACCATAAATTGAGTGTATATATTAAGCTGAGCACTAAAGGTCCATAAACCTATTTAAAAGCAATACTACTGATTCATATAGTTAATGTTTAGGTTTCATTTACAAGACGAGGGCAAAAGATCATGGCAGGAACATATTCATTTAGTCTCAGTGACCTCCTACCATTTGACATGTGCTGAGCCTGCAGTACATGTCTTACCTGCCACTGCCAGAGAGCTTCCTGCCATGAGTCTGACATTCAGGTGTTTCCAGGGTCCGAGGCTGTCTGGAGGATGGTGGATGGGCAAAGGGAGCAATATAAGACAGAAAAAAGATGGATGGATGGAGAGCATGATAGATGATAAATCATTTAGTGTTAGAAGAATCTGGGGCTGTTGGGGCTGTGGGGGGGTGGCATTGGACTTATAAGTTTATAATCTGGAAAACAGGAAATATGCTGTGATGCATGGCATCATGGTGTTATGAATAAGAGGTGTCACATAACCGTGCTTCATCTGTAAGCAAGCCTGTGTGTGTGTGTGTGTGTGTGTGTGTGTGTGTGTGTGTGTGTGTGTGTGTGTGTGTGTGTGTGTGTGTGTGTGTGTGTGTACAGACATGTGCACGTTGAGTATGTGTGTAGCTCTTCATTGTACTGAGCTGAATTAAAGTCTCTTGAGTAGGAAGTAGCATCCATATTCTCCATTCTTCATGGACATGAAAATGACAAAGATAATATGTGCATCACCACACACACACACACACACACACACACACACACACACACACACACACACACAGAAGTGGAGTACTAAGCCTTGATAAAAGACGAACACACAGACACTGCAGATGCAGATTCCCTGAACAAAAGGAAAATGTGGACAGACTGCAGGAAGCGAACGCAGCAAGGCAAGATTTCACATCACAACCAGAATAAACTACCATGAGTTCACAAGAGCACAAACTGAGCACTAAAACCATGAAGGAAGGAGGAAGAAAAGCAACAAGACAAGACTACAACAACCACCACAACCAAAACCTGGAGCTAAAACTCTTGGCATCAAACTATAGACCAGAAAAGCAGCAACCACAAAGTAAAAGCCACACAAACAACCCTTTACACAATGTGAGTGACACATAATGAAACAAAGTAGAACTTGTCTGTGTCTGTGGAAGAACTATGTGATTTTTAATATATGACAAGTTCTACCTTGTATGTTACACTCACTCTCACTGTGTCCAGCTCAACACGGAGCTCAACTGTGCCACAAATAGCTCATGATTCTATCTTGTATTTGTTTAACTAAAGTGAAACCTCGCAGTGCAAACCCAACCACTATTGGCTTCAAGGAAATTAAGATTTCAGTTATAAGCGAGTTCAAAGCAAACGAAAAAAGGAAATCATTTTGGGAGAAATACCTGTGAGATTTCTTGCTGAGAGTTAGAGAGGATTGATATCAATCATACCTGTATATCAAATGTGAATATACAGCCAAGACACATTAGCATAGCCTAGCATGAAGACTTGAAATAGGAATAAACAGCTAACCTGGCTTTGTTTCAGGGAACAAAATGTGCCTCCTAGCACCTCGAAAAACTCATTCATTAACATGTTATAGTGTTTGAAAATCTACCTTTGTTCAGAGCCAGGATAGCCTTTATATCTTGTTTCCAATTTTCATGCCAAACTAAGCCAACAGTGTCCCGACTGTAACTGAATACAGTCACCAAGCGCTTTATTTAGAACACCACACTGATACTGAGTAGTCCCTCTCTTTGCTCACGGTTCTTTGCATCATTGATTCCACAAGATGGTGGAAACTTTGTGGTTCTGCTCCATGTTGACATGCCTGCATCTAATCATTTCATATCACTGATGTGTCAGCTGCACAGTCAAACTGCCTTTCCCCTGTTCTACCACATCCCAAAGGTACTATTGGAGTCAGAATGTTGGGCTCCTTTTTGGTTTTGATGGGACCGAAGACGAGGTTTGGAAAAGGCAATCAGACACGAGTGAATCTTGATGCAGGAGGTTGCTGTTTTGTTTCAGAAACATACCATTTCAATTATCTCTTCTAAATACTTACCCTTCTTGTAGATATTTGATCGTCTCAGGAAGCATTAATAATATTATCTTGTCCTGTATTTATGGTCCTAATATTGATGACCCTGCCTTTTTTTTCAATTGATTACCTGATCTGAACTCTACTAACTTAATTATAGGGAGTGACTATAATTGTTATCCAGATCCCACCTTGATCGCCTTTCTTCACGCCCCCCCCAACTGATGAAGAATATTTTTCTCATATGTGCACAAAACATATATCTGGTTGTTTTGTTATTCACTCTAAACTCATTTCAAATCTATTACAAACTAAATATCAGGGAATCTTAATCTCTGATCACAGTCCTCTTAACACATCATTTAATTGGTCTTTACCCAAAAAAAAAATTCTTGGCAATTTAATCCTTTATTACTGCAATCACTGTCATTTTAACAATTATATAAAGGCAGCCATGGATGATGTTTTGACAAAGATTATGCTGCTGATTCACATTCTATCTTATGGGAATCTTTTAAGGCTGTGGTAAGAGGGAAAATGTTCCCGTATGAAGCTTCGCTGAAATAAGGTGTGGCTCTCTGAAGCAGAGAAGACATACTATTCCTCTCTGTCCATGAAAGATCTACATACATTACATCACGAAATGGAAGAGTGAATATAACATAACCCTGAGTGATCAGATAATAAGCAAATAATTAAAAAAGCTGAGACAAAAATACATTTTTAATTAATTGACAAGCCAGGCGATTGTTGTCTAGGCAGTTGCACAGGCAAGTAGGTCCATCCTTGAACTCAAGTCTTCCACTGGGGAAACTTGAACTAATCCTCGTGATAGAAATGAATACTTTAGAGAGCTCTATACAAAGGTTTAAACTTCTAACTGTAATGCATCAGATGAGCATATCGAGAAATTACTGGATTCTGTTGAATTACCCAAAATAAGTGATTCTGCTAAACTTGATTCTAATTTTACTGCTCGTGAAATTAAAGAGGCAATGAATTAATTTCCAAGACTGCAGGTCCAGATGGGTTCAGTGCAGAAGTCCTACAGTGACTTCATGCCCCTTTGCTTTTCAGAATGATTAAACATTCAATATCTCATAAGATATTTCCACAATCTTTTTACGAGGCCAATATTTGTCTGCTACTTAAGAAATGGAGGGACGATTCAGATTTTTTGGCGTATAGACCTCCCAGTCTTCTAAACTAACAGCTTTTCTTTTTTTAATACCTGGAGATTATTTAATATAGTGTTTGCTAAACATAAAGTAAATGATAAGCCTGTAGTTATCTCGCTTGATGCAGAATGGGCGTTTGATCAGCTTGAATAGAACGGTGGCCAAGAGAGCACACCTCACTGCAAATTACTAGAAAAAAATTGTGCACATTAAGAAAACAACTTCATCATGGTTTGACTTTTTGCAGCGCATGTGTCGTCAAATTGATGAAGATGTTTTCTGAGTTTACTTGTGCAGTGACTTTGTTCCGTCCACAGACCTGTTGCTCAGTGAATGTTTTTCTGCATCTATAAGATTTTACACACTGCATTGCTGCTGGCACATTATTGCCTTATTGGCTAATGACATGATTAAGTGAGTGACATGTATTCCATATAAAGTGCTTGGTGAATGCATTCATCTGACAGACATGAGGGAGGTGTGATCATTCCAGCAAGTTTCCCAAAGTTTTTCACTGTTTCTTTGACGGCACCTAAAAATGAGAAAACCTGCCACATTTCTTCTGAACAAAATTTGGTAAAATTTGCCTTTTTCATGATACAAGATAAAGTCACACACTGCACTTTAATCAGAGTAGAGAGAGTGGGAAAAGATGCAAACGCACAACCAGCTATTCACAAAAATGTCAGAACTCTGTAAAGAGATTAGTGTTTGCTGCAAAAACAAGGTAGAGCTTGACATCTGCCTGAGCCCCAAAGGACCCAACTGAACCAAGAGGATTTCAATCAGGTATCAGAGAATGTGTTTTCATTCATTACAGATAATTGCAAAAAAAAAAAAAAAACGTGGGATATATTGGTGATATATCACAGTATTAAAATATCTTTCTTGTTTCCTTATAGTTCAACTTGAGGACTTTAAAGGCAAGATTTTAGGGCACAAGTCAAGCTCTAGGAGGAAGCGGACGAGGGTCCACAAAGGATACCTGTCATCTTCCGGGGAAGCGTGTTGAATAAGAATCCTGGGACTTGCCGGACGTCTTCGGGGCAGGGAACGGGACAAAGATTTTCTATGTGTACACATACAAAATATATCACCCATATGACCAAATCAGCAAGCCTTTCAAAAATCTGAAAACCGTGCTATCCCATTATTACTCATGCACATAGTGAAAAGCTACCGAAGTCTCTTTGTGCCTGCCATGGCTACAAGAACGTTTTCACCACTTGGGGGCAGTGAAACAAGCTGTAAACACAACACTGACAAATAACCCTATACTATAGTTGTCAGGACAAACTTGCTAGCAAACAGTTAACCATTTACACAACCAGCACACAAAAGCAACATTAGATTTAAAATATTCAACCTGCTTTTGGCTATATTTTGGTCTCCACCAAAGAGGCAATATCTGACTATCTGCTAAAAAACTCTCAACAGTGTCCTGGCAGTCACATCGTTGAAGATTTGTTGCCAGAACAAAACACAAAAAGTAAAGCTCCATATCACTTCCAGGAGGAAGACACCCACTGAACACACCAGACAGACTGTGGATTGAGTAATTACTGCGACCTGCAACTTGTTGTTTTGACAGAGGCAAGAAGAAGTAGGTGTATTAGTAGGT
The DNA here is from genome assembly GCF_009819705.1 of Hippoglossus hippoglossus. NCBI lineage: Eukaryota > Metazoa > Chordata > Actinopteri > Pleuronectiformes > Pleuronectidae > Hippoglossus > Hippoglossus hippoglossus. Next base: position 21,870,762 of record NC_047165.1, on the reverse strand, counting down.
TGTTTTTTAATTGGTCATAAAATGTGATCTGATCTTCAGCTCAGTCACAAGTATAGAAGTGTCAAGTGTGTCAGTTATTAACACATCAGCAAGTACAATATGTTGTGTCTTTATATCACTTGCAATTACTTAATATAATATTTTGGTCCCAATTGGAGGATATCACTGAGGTCAAATCTATGAATTCATTTTCTTATATTCTTTCAAAGTGAGAGTGATCTGATGTGTCTATGAGACTCCTTTCTTAAGTGGTTGCCTGCTGGGTTTTAAAACTCAAATAAAAAGCACATACATTGTGAAGAAAAAGGGGAAAAAGTTGACATTTCATTTGCCAAAGGAGCATTACATTGGACTGAAAATGAAAAGAAGAACCACAGAGTGAGGTTTCCTGTGTGCCCTTTTCAAGTTTCGTTTGGGCAAATGCTGAACAAAACTTTGTAAAACTTGAAATTGTCAAAAGGCGAAACGTTACATCATAATAGTGATCGACTGCAGCACTATTATATTGGAAAATGCCACATGCAGTAGTAGCTACAGCTACTGTTTATGCTCGTTTATGGTTTATAATAATAATGCTGCTAATAAAAAACAAAACAGCAATACTGCTGTATTCATTGTGCCCTCTAAAAATGTCAATAATCCTGTATTGTTTTTATCAGCAGTATTACCATCAGAACATTTCACCAAAGTGTATAGTAAAAAAGACTTTGGCACATCTCTAGTTTCTAAAACTTCAATGACATAAAAATATGTCATTGAATACTCAACGTTTCATTGAATTTTTCAACCTTGAAAAATCCTTGAGAATAGTAGCAAAGCACAGGAACTGCTCGGTGAAACAGCAGATTGAAAAGAGCAGTTACAGCAGAGGTGTGGGTAGGGTGAGGAGTGGGGAGGCTTAATCATCGGCTTGTGTCGGACCATTCAGAGGGGAAAAGAACTACAAAGACCAGGAAAGGTTGAGAGCAGGGAAATTAGCAACTACAGGAGGGGTGCTGGGTACAGAGGCTGGTACCTTTCAGTCTCTGGTGAGGGGGCATGATTGTCTGGAGTCAGACAGTTGGCGCTAGCACTCCTAACTCTGTCCAGAGTAGGCTGAAGATCACTAGAGGCACCACAGCACAACATGCCATCCAATGGAGGAAGAGGAGGAGAGGAAGAGGAGACAGGAGGAGAGGACAGAAACAAACAGAAAGAGAAACGATGAACAAACAGAAACAAAATCATTTGAAAACAAAGTCCAGTTAGATTCCCCAAATCATAATCCTATAGACCAGCCCACCATGACTGGCGTAAGAATGAGAGTGTTGAGATGGAGAACGATAAAATAATGTGTTTTTTGATTGTCAAGGTAAAAGATGGAATGGACTCCCCCCCCCCCAACCTGGAAAACTTAAACACATATATCTTTTTATTCATAAAAACCTGTGTGCATGTGTATGCATGTCTTACCTAACTGTCACCTCATCTGTGAACATTACAACTCGGTGTGTGACGGAATGGTGTGTTGCCATGACTATTTGCGATCCCCTGTGAGAGCTCATCTTTCGACATGCAGGCAGCGTGGAACTAGTCACAAGACGAAAAATTTCAAAAACAGCATGCATTTGCAAATGAAAGTTAAGAAAGGAAAGAAAGCTCCAAACCAATCTGCAAAGCCGCTGTTTCTGTGGAAAATACTCACATAGAGAAATCAACCGGCCACCAAAGTCATTGTTTCTCCATTGGTTGAGAAAGGTGTTTCAAATAAAGAGCTTTTTGGATTGTCCAACAAAATCAAAAGTCTAACTGCCACGGACACCTTATACATAACAATTGAGCAGGTGTGCTGAGGTGTGGAAGTCACCAGAGCTTGAACTGCTGTTTTAAGAGCTTTTTTTCTTCTCTTGAGGAAAAGAACTGTATGATTCTTTGTAACAAGACTACAAACAAAAGACAGATTTGTTGGAGAGCCATCAGAGAAGTGATGCAGCCAGAGGAAGGCTACATTCCCCTCAACTTTAAGTAAAGCCAAGTTTCAAAGAAAGAGCTATTTCAGGACTCATAGTTATGTCCTGCTATTGAAGCTTTGCTTTTCTGGCATAGAGCTAAATATTACACCGTTGAGAAAGCTAATGATAGAAACTGCAGCTTAAAGTGATTCACTTTTACTTTCTGGTTCAGTTTTGGCATTGTGTTGTTTAAAACTGCATCAGCAGCATTCTGAATTGACTATAGCTCTGATTTTGTCGCTCTGACTGGATTGTTCCCCAGAGCAATAGCCACCAGGGTACATTTGTGTTGTGATATTAAAGTTATGTGCAATGCCAAACTGACGGAAACTGCTGGCCATAACACAAACCCAACAGCAGAAGTTATCATTTTACTTTTGGCCTAGCCTCTGTTTCACTGGTTTCGGGTAACTCTATTTCTCATTCAGCATATCTTTCATTAATCTTTTAGAAAATCTGTAATCTCTAACACTCAGTCCTCTCTGTCCTGTTTCAATTATAAAAGTGTGAGTTAGCTGCAAATCTTTGACTCGCTAATGGCCCAGGAGATTTAGCCAGCTAACATCTAGGGCTGTTGGGAAATGGACTTTGTTGGAGGTCATTAAATACATATTTAATAAATGATGTTTTTCAAAAAACTGCTGTGGTTATCTGAACACATGAAGTGAGCCACTCAACAAAATGGTGAAAACAGGCTCTGCTCAAAGGCTGTGGTAGCAAAGTTACAGAGGTCGATGTGATTTTGGTGGTTTAGCCTTTTTTTTTTTACATCTGGAACAGAACCCAGAAGGTCAGGTGTCACTTGAGTAATCTATATGATTGTCAGATTATCGAGAGGAGAACTGTGTCTTTTGTTTCAGTGACGCTGAGGATATCTTTTTAAGAACCAGTGAGTTGGATATCGTGGCATCTAGCAGCGAGGGTGCAGATGGCAATCAAATTAACCTTCAATCCTCCATTTCTGAAGGACAATATTGTGGCCTTCAAGTAACTAATAATGCAAAAGGCCCTCTATAGAGCCAGTGTTTGGTTTGTTCTTAATGGGCTACTGTAGAAACATGGCAGAGCAACATGGACCAGAATCCTATGTACAATGCACAAAACACAATGCTTCTTAGTTTCAGCTGACTACACACTGATGAAAATGTAATCAATAACTCTTCCAATAGATCCCTCTAATTCCTACACACTGGAGCTTTGCAGAAAAAACTGAACTGGAAATAAAGAATGGTGAAAACACGTTGACGCATACTGAACCCATATCTGCAGACTTACCTGTTTGCGCGTTTGTTGATGCCGTTGAACAAAAGTGGCATCTTAGGGGGCAGTGTGTTATTGTGCTTAGTAGATCTCCTGATGTAAGCATGCATGCAGCAAACAGAAGTAAATGGGAGGAAGAGGTGGAAGAGGACAAAAGACAAGTGTGTGGAAGTGTTCTGCACAGAAAAAAAGTTCTACAGGGCAAAATAAGTTAACCAGTGATTTTATATACTATTTAATATGTCCTTTAGCTTATTCGAAGGTGCTGTAGGTTAAGTTGGTTCAAAGAGATGAAAATAGTTGACCAATCAGATGATTTCATTGAATTTACTAAAAGATTTATTGTACTATCAAAGAAAGGCTTCACGTTTCTTCACAACTTCATTCCTTGCAAAAAATCACTGGCTAAGCTTTTGTGTTTTTGCAGTGTAAGCGAGTAGAACTACAGCACTGCATGACAGGCATAAAAGCACCAGACGCCACCTATCATCTCAACTAATACACTGTTACCGTGTGTAAATAAAGTACAAATAGAAAGTGTAACCACCTAATTGTGTTTCTATCACAGAAGTGAACATCTATCTGCATACCTAACTAAAACGTACCTCTCTGGCTGTGTGCGTACATATCTAAGACCCCTCAACCATTTCAAATCTTAATTGCAGATCATTCCTCGTTTGATTTCTGCTAGAGTGCCAGAGTGAATGTTTATGGATATGTCCATGACACATTATGTATTTTTCTTGCTTCTAGCCCTAACAGGCCTGGATGGAAGCACGGGCCTGTGCTGTCCTCTTGTGGATCAGAGACAATACTACAACTGACATTTACACTAATTGACATAAAACACATCTGTTTACTTCCCCATTCTTTAATTTTCACACACTCCACTTTACTTATATTTTTGGTTAAAGCTTAACTTAATCAAAACTTACAATAAATCTGTTGGGGGTGTGAAACAGACCCTGACAAACAGAAAGTCCTTTCAAAGGCCATAATTTAGCCTCTGCTTAAGTATGTTTTGTGTTTGCCTCACCCTGTTATGTTCTGTAAATGTTTTAAATTACACACAATTTACTTTTACTACACTTGTGATCAATTTAAATTGATTTGCATAGAGAGATAATCTTGATTTAAAAAAAAAAACAATTAAAACTAAAATGAATCCAGCTCCCAAATCCAGAGTTAAAATGTGAATAACATTTCATGATTAGCTAGTTTACCTGGTGTGGAGGCACTCAGCACTTTTGCCTCGCATTGAGTGGTGGATCATGAAGATCTCACTGGCGTTACCATGGGGATGGATGACAAATGAGGAAATTAACAACAGTCAAAAAACCCGAAGAGCAGAGGGGTTGAATAGGAAAGAGGAGCTGTAGTTGATCGCCATACACACAACACACACACACACGCACACACACACACACACACATAAGATGCCACAGATTTTGCTGAAATGCCACAGGTTATTCTGACCAAAGCCTTTAGTGTAAACTCTGCTCTAAAGTCACTTTCACAATCAATGATCGGCTACTACAAGAAAAATAGAAATTGTATTAAATAAAGGGGCGGAAAAGAAGTCCGAAAATATTGAAGAAAAGGGTAAAATGATAGAATTTAACCTGTGTGACGAATAAACATTTTAGTAAAACTCACAAGAGGATTCACATTTAAAGATGAAAACGAAATCTCTGTACAGTAAATACACTTTTGGCCAAAAGTCTTTTGTCTCATTCCCACTGTGCACACAAATAAGCGTAGCACACAAAAAAAGCAGTTAGAGAAGAAACACGGGAAATAACTCTGATGACATTAAATCTAATTCCTGTACACATATCACACAGAGACACACACCTGTCATCCAGGTACTCCTCCTCCTGGTGGCGACCTCTGGCAGCGTCATAGTAGCGAGTCGGAGAACGAGAACAACGGGAGTGAGGAAGCTCATCATCCAAACTCCTGGAGGGGGGGGAGGATACAATGGAAGGAAGGAAGGAAGGAAGGAAGGAAGGAAGGAAGGAAGGAAGGAAGGAAGGTTGTGTCAGGTAAGTGGTCCGGCGGTATTTCAGCTGACTCTTGGCAGGGATCATTTGGCTCAGCCAGTGAAAGCAGAGCTGGCAGGACTATGTGTTCTACATCAGACACCCATTTCATTAGTAGATGGACTGTTTCCTGCCTTCCAAAAAACTCCCATTCCTCCTCTCTCTATCTGTAAAGTAGCTTTTACCTCTCACAAGTGACCAGTTCCTTCTCACAGGGCAAATATTGGTCTGTTTTCAGAATGTCCGCAGAATAGGGCCTGGACTTTGCCTTTCAAACATGAACAATGCAGCAGCAGGTTCTCCGCTCAGATGCGTTCACGACATTACTGAAATCTCTGGAGCGTTCAGGTGATAGGTGGCCCAGCAGGCAGAAGCAGGATGTAGCGTATTAATGCTGCTGTGGTGATCATGTGTTTTTTTACAGCACATTGACACCAGCGTCTGCCCTTATCACCGAAAGCTCTCTTGAAATGGTTGTATTATCCAGAGTTTTTTACCAGGGGTTTGGCTGAATAAACATTGGATAAAGTCCAGAGATTCTCTGGAGTTCAGTGCCTGTCTGAAAGCAGCATTAGACATCAGGCCATGCAACTCACCTCCAAGACTAATGGTTCATGATCTTAACCAACCATGTGTATGGTCTTTAATCTCAATGCGTATACACAACTGTGTCACTGGAGCAGCTTTGAAGTAAAAACTCCAAAGCAGTGTATTATTTCTTATTTTGGCTAAAACATGACAATGAAAGGTAGAATTACACAGTTACTTTCAAGATCCTCAAATTGAAAACGGCTCATGTTGCGTCATTGAAATAAATCTTGTTATTACATTACATTTCATTTAGCTGACGCTTTTATCCACAGCGACAATAAGTGCCTTCAACCATGAGGGTACGAACCCAGAACAACCAGAATCAAGAAAGTACAATTTTCTTCAAGAAATCTTGTCACGCCTCACCTCTGGGTGGGAACGTTGGGTGGCCGTGACCGGATCCGCCCCTGCTCCTCACGGTGTGGGGAGACCGAGCGGGATCGAACGTGATGGCTGGGCGTCCTCTGCTGCTCGGGCACCTCCAGAGTAGACGTGGGCTCCCGTTGCCTCTCCCTGCCACGCCCATCTGCTGCTTAGTGAGAATGGTCATGCATGTGAACATACACATAAATATACATACGCTCATACTATAATATATCAGGTCACTCATCAACGTTTAATTATCAATCATGTCAAATATAGAGAGCATAACAATTTACAGAGTCATTTTGTTTAATCATGGCAAATGGAAGATATTTGTATTACAAGAATATGAATTATTATATATATGTATATTATACCTAGACATTTAATCAGAAAGTATAAGAAGTCCAATAGTTAAGGTGGTGCTGTATATGCAGTATGCTACACCACATAGCTCAAACTATTTTTTTGTCAAGTCCCAAGTTGAGTTTATTGGCATCAAAATAGTCCATGTGCCCCCTGAGATCTTTGGGTACAAAGTTTCCTCTGTGCTTTGAATTATCTGCACCGTGTGAAACTACTACTGAACTACGCTGAAAGGAGATGTGGAAAAACGTCCATGATTCCTGACATGGCCACTGTGGCCAGGGGAGATATTCTTCCAGCTGAGAAAAATATCTGCAGTATTTGTTTTTCTGTACAAGCTCTAATCATCTACTGGCTCATTCTAGTAGCCTCCTATCTCATACTGTACGTTTAGAAGCACGCTATTCTTCTAGCCTGCTAATGTATTGCATGATATACATTTAAAACCATGCAAGTTCCCTCAAATAGACTAAACATTAAGCCTAGTATGCATCTTATCGCATCACTGTGTGCTGTATTTTTACAATGTAGTTTAAAAAGAAAAGTTTTTTCTGTCTTTGGTGGTGTGGTAGAACTGTCTGTGAAGATAGAAATATAAATAGAGAGACTGATCAGCCTTGAAGAGGTCTGTGGGACTGTGGGGCTTTGTTGTGATGCCAAGGTCTCTGGCTTCATTTCCAAGAGAACAGCACCTCAAAGCTCAGGGTGGGCCATTAGCTGTACTTTATACAGTGCTACAAAGGGGTTTCATTCATTCTTACCATGCATGTGAATTAAAACTAGAGGTTGTTTGAAGTGATGCAGTGTGTTTTTCCATCCCCCTGTTTCTCCTTTTAACTTGAGCACTCATTAACAATCAACACAGATACACCCTGGGCTTCGACTGATACAGCTGATATTTGAATTGAGCACGGTGAGTGGGTATTCAGTATATTTGAGTATGACCAATTAGATGTTATAAAATAATCTCATAGGTATAAAACCTTTAGTGTTTCAGATTAAATCTTAATTATAAGGTATAAGGCATTAGAATTCTATAATGAAATCCAATAAGCTTCTGTTGTCCCACTCGGAAATATATCGATTTCAGTTGGATATACACATATTCACTCCAATACCCTTCAAATTAATAACAAATATGAAACTTTTTTTCTCTCACATACTTTTATGGTATGTGACCAATAAAATGATTACATCAGAGTAAATAAGATTATCGTAAGAGTTTATCGTGAGAGAAATATGTCATCTGACACAAAGATAGACTTTTACAGTGTATAGTTGTTGACTAATACACATACGAACACACACACACACAGAAAGTTGAAAGCTTCAACATGCATGCTAGTGCTTCTCATGCTACAGCTTTAACTTTTAGTTGGCAATGGGTTAGGGAACTCAAATCTTCACACTGTATTGTAATTGAGATACATTTTTTAAATTCTGACTGAAGCATGGGTCCTGCTTGGTCTCCATCCCATGCCAACATGTTTTCTACTAACATGACAGTGTTTCCCATACACTGATTTATTTGTGGAAACTTGTCAGGGTTGATTTGCATTTCAGGTCACATTCAAGAGCATATAGAGAACACACAGTAGTCCGATTATTTTAACAGAATTTTTAAATAAATAAATTTTCCAAATATAGATGTTGTCAGTTGGTGTGACTTTTTGTCAAAACTAAAAAGGCTGCTTCATGAAGGGAACACATTTTGATAAAAAAAAAAATCCATTCAAAAAGTCTGACTTAAATTTTGATGTTAATTAATACAGAGGAAATTAATTCCAGCAAAGTGACCTCCCTGAACAGCACCACAGATAAAAGTACAAGCTTTGGGTCACACTGCATGTAACACTGGAAACAGTCCCCACCCACCTTTAGACACTACTGCTGTACCCTCATCAAATTCAGGCTCTGTTACACGCTGAGAACCTAAACAGTCACAGACACACACACACCCACACACACAGACACACACGCGCGCGCACACACACACACACACACACACACACACACACACACACACACACACACACACACACACACACACACACACACACACACACACACAAAAGGATATATACACCGCACACACATATATACGCATGCATGCATCCAGTATTAGGGAAAGAAGGAGCGAAAACAGACATTTACATTGACATACATGTTAATTGACAGGTAACCATACACAACCTCTCTCTCTCTGTTAAACAGTTACATGGGCATGCACACTCATACACAGAGGACAAGAAAGAGGTAATAGATAAACCTATAAAGTGAAGAGCATTCACAGACAGACACACACGCCCTCTGAGACTTACGCTGCAGCTTCTTGCCAGGGGGTTCTGTGTGTCGTCGGGGCAGGAACGGGGAGGGTCTGGGCAGCGGTATGGATGAGACATCATGGGTTTGGAGTGGAAACCAGTGAGGCTTGTCGTCCAGTAAGGCCGTCTCCAGCTCTATTAGGATCTGTTCAAGTCAGAATCCACATAGTGAATATGTACATATGTGAATATCCACAGACTGTACAACACCTGTTCACCTGCTTTCCATTATTATCCAATCAGCCAATCACGTGGCAGCAGTGCAGTGCATAAAATCATGCAAGCACAGGATGATCCTGGTGACTTTCACTGTGGGGCGATGTTGATGTCAGATTGTTGAGTATTTCTGAAGCTGCTGATCTCCAGAGATTTTCAAAAACAACAGTTGCTGAAGTTTTTTGGTCAACAGCAGAGACCACATCAGGTTCTAGGCTCCTGTCAGCCAAGAACCTAAAATGTGAGGCTGCAGTGACACAGACTCACCAGCACTGGAAAGTTGAAGACTGAAAAACGTCGCCTGGTCTGATAACTGTGGATTTCTGCTGAGGCTGCAGGTGTAGAGTCACAATCTGGAGTCAACAGCATGAATCCATGGAGACAACCTGCCTTGTGCCAAAATTCCAGGCTGATCGTAGTGGTGTGATGGTGTTAGGAATGTTTTCTTGACACACTTTTGGCCCATTATCACCAGTTCATCCCTTTATAGCCACAGTTTACCATCCTCTAATGGCTACTTGCAGCAGGATAATGCTCCATGGCACAAAACAAAAGTCATCTCAAACTGGAAATCAGTAGTTTCAGAAATACCCACCATGCATCACAGCCTGCACCGACAATCATTTCACGATCAAAGTCGCTGAGATCACACTTTCACATTAAATCACACAAACTGAAGCTCCTGACCTGTGTCTGCATGTGTTTATACATTGCACATTGCTGCCACATAATTCTCTGACAGAACAGTTGTATACATATGCAGGTGTACACGTGTTCCGAAATCAAGTGCTCCCTGAGTCTATGTTCCTTTTCTCTTAAAGTTGCAGTGTGTAGAATTTAGTGACATAAAGTCCCCTCATCCTCCCCTTCCAAACATGAAAGAGAACCAGTGGTAGCCTTCAGTTTTCATGTTAAGTTTGTCCAGTCTGGGCTACTACAAGAAACATGGCGGCCTCCATAGAGAGCCCCCCCCCCACCCCCCTGATGTAAATATAAAGTATTTCAATATTAAGGGCCAATTCTTGGGTAAATAAAACAACAATTTGTATAATTTAGATGAAATACACTGAAAACATCACTAGTGTTATTTTATATTAAATTTCTGTCAATAGATCCCTTTCACCTAAATCTTACACACTGGACTTTTAAGTCTGAGAGAAATACTTCCATGATGATTGACCCTGTGAACGCCCACTATCGCTAGTTTATGCAACAAAGATACACTGAGGAAACTATGTGTGATATCATAAAATAACATGGTCATTTAATTGTTGTCCAGTGCTGGTTACCTTACATACACTTGTAGCAGACATGGTGGGTATGTGAGATGTTTCGCTCACTCTGTGCCATTTCAACTGTGATCTGCCAAGGGACTGCAGCATTATGCTAACTCTTGTACGATACATCAAACAGTAACATTTATAGTATAAGAGTATAAGCTAACAAGCTATTTTATAGATGAATTGGTGCACACACTAGCACAGGAGAGGGACCTTTATAGTGTGTGTGTGTGTGTGTGTGTGTGTGTGTGTGTGTGTGTGTGTGTGTGTGTGTGGTACCTCTCCCATAAAGGTGCTGTCTTCCTCTGGAGACCTGGGTTGGTCCCACACGGTCAGCTCCAGCATGTGGTTGCGGAAATCCCTGCGATGGACATGAGTGTAGACAAACGTCTGGTTCCACTTGGGCTCACACGTCTTCTTCAATGCTTTTGTCCTTCGTTTGCTCTTGTCACTGTGTCACATAATGCACATATACTCAGCCAATCACCTTCCATAGACTCACTTTTGTTGTTTGTCCTGTGGCTAAATGAAATACCTAAAACCTCCCAGAGGCCAAATCACAGGACTCCACACATCTAAATATACTCTAGACTCATAGACGTGTGGCTGTTTGGATGCACTTACTGGTGACATTTAGCTGAGCTCACAGTTAAAATAGACTGTTTGTACCTAAAGAGGTGCTGTAACCTGCAGTTCCTAAAAAGGCCACTAGATGCTGCCTCTAACTAAACTCTGAAGGTAGTTTCCCTCTCGTGGGGGGAAACCTTTCACTGACAATCAGTGTCATAAAACATGTGGGGGACTCCATTGTGAAACTAACTCATTGTGTATGTCTTTTTAGATTTATCCAGACGTTATGGCTCCATTCAATTGACAAATATGTCAGTAAACAACAAAGCCAGGCTTCAGAAATCTTTTGGTGATTTGATAAATAGTTTTTATACTGTGCAGATAGACTGGAGATTTTCTTTTCAAAAGCAGTCTATGATCTTAATCCTAATCCTCTGAAGTACCTGCGGTCAGGGAGGAAGTACATTTTGATGTAGGCGCTCCGGGGCCGCCCGTCAGGCCGAAGTGGAAGCTCTACAGCCTGCAGCACGTTGACTATTAGCTGGTGACCGACTTTATCATACCACAGCTTCACCTGAGTGGAAAAAACATAAAATCAAATCTGATGCTGCGTCTTTTTTAAACACGTCGACATCCTGACACACCTGATCATGCGCACACTCACTGAGAGTTGCCCTGGCATTAACTGTGGAGCGTCCTGGATCATCCCGGGACTGGAGGGAGACAGTACATTTAAGGACGGTCTCTCCATCTTCTGTGACTCAAAAGAACTGGAACCTGCTATGAAGACAAGAGATGACAATAAAATTCAGAGAGGACAAATAAGTCAAGTCTAGTCAAGAGCCAGAGGAAAAGTGTGAGAACACGAGTGAGTGGATAGGTCATCTGGTCCAAGTGTGAAATAGTGTGTTCATGTTTATGTAATATCCAGCGTTAAGAGTTCCCTTGGTTAGAAAATGTCATAGCTAACCTGTCAGGATGACAAATGACCAAGCTCCTGTCCTACTTTGAGTCCAATAGGCTTTTGTTTATAAGTACTGACGCCACATATACTGTACCTTACAGAACAAGGTGTATGATCAAATGTCAAACTGATTTATGCTGAAACCTATTTTCTTACTTTTGACATCCATCACTGATTTGTTAACTTCCTGTTAAATTGTGTCAGAGTACTGTGCACAGCCTAACTAAATTCTTACTGGTAAAGATACAATATGCCACGAACTGTGTACCATCATTAAAAGTAGCTTTGGAACGGAGCTGTGGGTGTAACTGGAATATTTGAAGACAGTAGCGTCCAAGAGAATAGAACAAAATTCCTGAGTCAGGACCAGATAGAATGTCCTCCTTCACAGGGGAAAACACACTCGTTTGAACTAAGAATTATACTGGATTAAAATGAATGAATATGAAATGAAATATGATTCAGAAATTATGAAAATATAATAATATTCAGTTTACCACCATGTCTTACCAATGCACTGAGAGATTTTTTTCATTTTAGCATTTGTATTGGCACATTTGGTCCCAGCAGCTTCTACATTTCAGTCCGTCAGGAAAATTCTCTCACTTCGACAGCTGCCTTTAAACACGTTGTCGTCTCCTGTCCTCCCCTGTCCTCCTCTGTTGCTTCTGACAGTGTACCCTACTGTAGCCTGTAATATTCTCTAATGAAGTCTAATACCTCATCGATTGCCATACATACTGTATTACTGATTGCCTGCTTTGCTATAGAATAACAGTTTTTAGAATATAACTTCACGTAACCATTGGCTCTTTATTTCTGTCACTATGTGGCAAAATTCTTCTTTCTGCTTTTGTATTTACATTTTTGTTAATGAACATTAAATGAAGCACAACAGTATTATGTGGCAAATTTGCAATCAAAAATTATGTTTTTAATCTCTACATGAGGTACCATGTAAAGAAAAGACACCGTTACCCCGACTTAGAATGAGACTAGAAGCATCTATGCTTTCACTCTTTATGCTGAGCTGCGTTATTACAGTTCTAATCTTGATGTAAAGACAAGAGAGTGACGTCATGCTCCTTCAGAATGGAAGCTATGAGAAATTTACCCAGAAAGTTCAAATTAAAGTACATATCAAGCCTCTTCCATTGTGTACGTTCTGTACGTATTTTTATATATCAAATGTGCGAATTATACTTGTGAGATTTTAGCTGCTTTTTTTTATTGGGGACACTGAATGTGAAGAACACACACAGAGGTGAGTTAATTAAAGGTCCATATATAAAGTTAACTGTATACAGTATGTAAATCAGATATATAGCTAAAGTAATATAGGCAGACGTACAAACACAGGTTTGTTCCAACACCCAATAGGAGATACCTACTAGATTCTAACGGAGGGTGGGACGTGTCGGGGATTCTTGGGATATCACTGAAAAAGAAGCAGCAAAGGCACGTGTCAGTCATTTTCATACTGAAATCCAACTGGATTAAATCAACATGGAAGTGTTCTTGATGCACAGGCTCACATGCATATTAATGTAGTAGCAGTTTACTGGAAGAAAGTAGCACTGGAATTAAAAGTTATTTGAGACTAAAATGTTATGTGGAACCAAAGGGAAGACGTGAGTAGAGGAAAGCTCTTCTCCTGACTGCAGTGTTTCCCAAACTCATTCAGGCCAATCATCATCTGAAGTAATACTGGACGAGCAGTATTGCTCGGACTGAAGCTCAGGTCTGTCCACACCACGATTAAAGATCCCATGGGAAACACAGGAATTCACCGTACCAGCTTTGTGTAAAACACAGAAAGCATGGTCATGATGATGCATACTATTTCGCTTTCTTTCTGAGCTTAAGATGCATAAAGTACAGAGCTGGAGTCGGGACCTGGTTAGCCTAGCTTAGCATCAATACTGAAAGCAGCTAGGCTAATTGCCTCACAGCTCCACCTCTGCACTCTTTCAAATCTCTGTGGTTCAACTTCCAAGCATTAAACTGATAAGTGTTTCATGGAACTTATAGGCAGCCTCGGAGCCCATTCCAAAATAAAGAAAATTGAAAGCACGTAAATGAAATAAAATAAATATTGCTTGCTTTAGGAATCCACGTTTCCCAACTTTCAAACCAAGGGATTAAGGATAGAGCAGAAAAGAGCATTTGTATTTAACACTACTACATTTTACTTTGGGATCCTCAGACTTTACCAGGAGTAAAAAAGAGGAATCCCAGGCACTAAGAAGCTTGCAAAAGCAAAGCTATACATAGATGGACATTTCCCATTGGCCATTTTGCATCGGTTCAAGTAAACTTTCAGGTTAATTTCTTTGGAGATGAGATTTTAGCGCTTTTCACAAAGCCAATGTTTGCATCAATTGGCATCCTAACTGAATATAATTCAGCTCAGTTTACTAAGAGATGCAAAAGGGCACCAGAAAAAACAAAACTGTTTTCAAATGTGTGAGAGGAATAAAGGGTCTTAATAAAATTGGCAAATTACTTACTGATATTTTCTACACACCCTTCGCGAGTGTTTGGAAAGAAATTAATACATTCAACTTTTTTTCATCAACAAGCACATGAGCTTAAATCTTAAGAGAAGGTGCAATACCTTAAACTATGAAGAGTACTTTACTGTGAAATACAGAATATCTAATATTAACCCATGACAATGAGCTCATCTTAATAATGTAAAATGTGTAACATAAGATTGAATTGTAATGCATTAATCCAGTCTGTGTTACCTAATCATCTAATAACATTCTTTGATTCCTTTTTTTCTGGACAGAGTTATGTAATTTATTACTAATTATGGGGGGATAGTGAAAAGAAATAGCACAGTTTTTACAAAATGTTGTTATTAATTTCTATAAATACCTCAGTCAGTGCAGCTGGTAAACTGAACATGTGAAAATGTGAAATGTGTGTGTGCAGGAAACAATTGAAAAGACCTGTGATCTCCCAGACTACTGGTCGCTACATCAACAGCCCTGCAGGATTAAACAATTATTTTCGGTGCCAGGAAGGACGGATTACATTGTTATGGAAGCCCCCCCACCCCTCAAAACTTGGGCCCAACCTAACAAGTCCAACTTATTAAAGTTGACCAAGCATTTAATCTGAGACGCCTCAAAAGTAAATAAAATGTGTAATGAATTGTCAGTGGGGCTGCACTTTGTTAAAGCAGTTTCCACATCACAGCTCAACAACCAACATGTCACTTCACCTAAAATGAGTAAGCGACTTGTCTGCATTAAGGTGCACCATCAACTTTGTGTTTAACACTTAAGGCTTAGAGAGTGAACGAGTCAGAAATGACATATTTAATCAGTTTGGTGTAATAATTACATTCAAATTATTCAATATGCTGGAAATACTAGCTTTGTGTGTTTTTTTTATTTCATATGGAAATAAGGCATTCTGGTAGAGACTGTGGCCACTTCACCCCCCGACAAACTACTCTATCACTCACTTCAAATGAATACATCTACTCAAATCAATAAACCTTAACAAACTAGTAAAGACCACATCCATGAGACATTCAATCAAAACATTGTGAAAGGGAATTTTCCCTGATAGACTAGAATAACTGTTGGGAACAAGTTACTCAGCCTCAGATGGAGAAACATGTTTTTGATTTAAGAGTAATTATCATAATGTAAAATTATATGTTGATCTATACTGCACTCACAGATGTGATCAGGGCCATCTCGACATCCTCCAAATATCTGATACAGCCACTTCTTGCCTTTCATGTTTTACAGATGGTTTTATTTGGTCGATAATAATTCACCTCATAACATCGTACAAATAAACGCAAGTGCTTTTTTAAAGGGGACGTATGAGACTAAATGGAAAAAGCCTGGCAGCTCCGGGCAGCAGGTAATGGTTGAGTGTTTTTAATATTTTGAATGCAGTCACAAAGTCGCAGTCAGAATACAAATAAATGTCCCTGTCTTCCATCTTATCTGATGTCGGCCATTCTGAGTCAGAGCTACAGTCAGCACTGCTGCTTTAAGTAAGAGTTAAATTCAATGCAACACACAGACTGGAGACTGACTCATAAAAATAATGGGTTTCATTCTTGATAAATATTAGAATATGGCACTGTTACTGCATTTGGTGTGTTTTATTCCTGACTTACCCAATAGGCCTGGATACCACCAGCTCCACTTGAGGCTCAGCTTGAGACTCGAGGATGATGTTGTAAACTTCCTTCATAGTCGCTCCTGGTAACAGTTTCCCGTTCCACTGCAAAACCTCATCCCCTGAAATCAGGCACACATGTTCAGGGGCAATTGTTATGCTTTTGAACGCACAGCATGTCTGGCATGAGGGTTCAAAATGTGTCAGGTTATTTATTAATCTTTATTTATTTATATTCTTTAGGTGATCAATAACAAATATAAAGTTTTGTTTAAAAAAAAGGGCTTTGTATTTTCCAAAGAAATTCTGACCATTGATTTCAGCAAATGTTATTCAGACAGGACTCCATAGAACATTGGTGGGGGACTATTTACAAACTTTGTCCTCTCAGATAGGGTGAGTATGACAGTATATGTTGGACTGACTCAGAAGAAGACAGTGTGGCTTTGATAGTTTTAAAAAGTTATTAGTTTGAATTAAAACACTAATAACCCTTTAATGACTTTTAAGTCTTCATGTTTAAATCCTTGTTGCTTTTCCTGTTTTTACGAGGACATGCAAACAGTGTGACTGGTGTGATGGTGTAGGCTACCTGCTCTGAGATGTCCCACCACATCAGCCAGACTGCCCTTCTTGACTTTAGTGATGAAAGCACCTAATCTTCCTGACTCTGTTATTCGGCCTCCCACCACCTACAGAGAGGGAGAGACAGAGGGAGCAAAAGAAAAAAAAAGACAGTGAAACTTAGTGTGATATCCTTCATATTATTGGTAGACAACAGTGACTGACTACTGATACTACAACAACACGTGTGTGTGCCGGTTTTTCAGCCCCACTCTGACCTTTAACCCCAGCAGAGCTCCAGCTTCTTTTGGCATTGCAGCGCTCCTCTTGCTGAGGGTGATCCGTCCAATCAGATGGTCTCCCTCCTTAGATGGCTGCCAGGTTACAGGATGCTGCAACACAGGACAACAATAGATATGTACAGATGCACATGTAGTGTCTCTCACTCTGACACTGTTAATACCATGTCTGAACAGAGCCTCAGAAGACAAACACAAAAGCACATGTTTGCCAAAGAAAATAATACAAAAATCAGCTACTACTGTAGAAAGAGTAACAGTTGAGTATTCTATATTGTTCTTTTATTGTGATAAGGTTTGGCTGTAGTAAATTGTATTAGGTCTGGAGTGTTTCTGACTGAATACTGACTTGGACAAGTTGATCTCTGTCTTCTTGTTGGATCAGAATGTAAACGTTTCCCTTCAACATAGTTGTTGAATATGGATTAATGAAGCACAGCATTGGCTAATAATGTGGCAATATGTGAATTTATCATCTGAATTTGATCTCACTAAATGACCCGATCAAACAATTTGCGTAACTTGAAATACACAAGCTATAGTTTTAATGCATTTCCCCTTCATCTGATTACAGATCTATCACACAGTAAGTTTGCATAACTTCCATCAATGATGGATTTAACAGGAGAGTAACAGTTAACATTCACTTTGTAAAAGCACTGACTCTTGCTTTGTGCTAATAGTAGTATGGAAGGCATTTCCTGTGAAGTTCATTTGGTCATTGATTCTGTTTATTTTGGTGGACATATTTAATTTCCACAAGAAATTTGGTACAAAACAATCAAGTAATAGATACAAAAAATAAATAGAGCAAAACAAACATATATAGCTAATTATGCCGTCCCTTTATACAGAGGATAAATCTAATTGTGTACCCTATAAGGTCTGGAGCTTAGGTTAGTCAGTAAAGATGGAAACAAACACAAACCATAAAAAAGAAAAAGTTGCTGGATAGATAGATTATTTGGAGTAAAGACAAAAAGAGCAGGTAAGAAAAGTACAGGTAGATCTGAGTAAACAGTGATCACAGCAAAAAGCACCTGACAGAACAATATGCAGTCATGCATATTATTTACTTTACATGCACATGAATGGGCTTTAATTCACTTTCATACAGAGTTGAAAAATGAACAATAGAAACATTAAATAGTGACTTACATGCCACACAGTGGGGTCATGTGGGTAGCACTCCCAGTCACCTGCGAGAGAAAAGAGAACAGCTGAGACACTGTGGACTTCCTTCACATCCTCTTCCTCTAAAGACACACACACACACACGCGCACACACACACACACACACATAGAGCAGAAACTGTTTACACAACACATACCAGCATGAGGCCTCTTATATACAGCTCGGACAAATTTGGGGGCTCTTTAGGAGGTATTTATTTACAGTAGAGAGGGTTAAGTTTATTGAATAATCAGACCTGGGCTAGAATTAGAAATGTATCACCAGTGACAGGACTCGGGCTCTAAGTAGTCCACGGAGGCAGCGATGACACCAAAGGACAGCTAAGCTTTTTAAAATGCTGTAAATCCCTCCAAGATAGTTTACAGATTAGATGTTGTGGATTTACTCTGGGGTAATGCAGTGATGTATGGGTAAAAATAAATAAAAACAATGGTAAATGATGACCTCATGTTGATGATCATTATGAAGAATAACCAGATAACCAAAAATCTATTAGTGATGCAGAAAAGCAACAGAATAGTGTTTTTTCTTTCATTCCTTATTTTGTTAATAATTCAGAATTATATCATGTTTAAGTGACAAAGACAAACAGAAGAACAAGTAATGCAATTAGTTTTTAAATCATACTTTATTACACTTTATATAAAAAAGTCTATTAAACTATAAAAATAAATAATTAAATGTGTCATTAAATTAATTAATTAATACTATTAACTTATTTTGTCTACAAATATATATATATATTTTTTTAATCAATAGTCAATATTCATCTTAACATTTTGTTCATTTTAAATATCAGAATAATTTTTAAAAACTTTTGATGGAAAAGCTTTCAAATGTTATGTAAGCATGAAAGTTGGAAATAGAATGACTGAAACAATCCAAACTCAAAGTCCTCTTACGGACATTTTCTAAGGCTTTCAAGCATCCCATACAGTCCTCCTCCAGCCAAAGGCATTGGAAAAGGGTGTGTGGACTTTGAGTTCCCATGATTTGTTACAGGGCGCAGTTTCACACCAAATCAATAGGTGCTTTTAGTACTGATGAAGCTATTGAAGTGCATGTATGCACCCACAGTCTTAATATAATTCAATTTCAATTTCTTTCATTATTGAATGTCTTTAGCTCTCAATACTTGTGAATTTTCCTCCATCCAGCAGTATATTTTAGGCGATTAGACAAATGGTTCAGCCTCAGCTTCTGCTTCAGTCCCAAAACACAGCCTCATCTGCACACATGGGCCGGGGGGCGGTGATGAAATGTGTGCGGGACTTCAACGACACTGTTATGACACAGGGTAAAACAGAGCCAAGCGTTCCTAGGAGCCAGGAGGCAATGAGGTTAATGAGTTGTGACAACTTATAGTGACATTATGTAATCTTAAAGCAAACGCTCTGATGATAGACAACGGAATTCTTGGTTTCATAACTCATGCGTGAACATAATTTTGTGTAGTGGGTGGGCCACATGGGTGAGTGTGTGTTACCATGTTTCTACGCTTGCAAGGTCCTGAAAGAAATCTCAATAAACAATCTACAAAAGAGGGCCAGGACACCATTTGGGGTCACTTGTGATGTGGATTGGGTTGCATGATATTCCAAAAATGTACTATATATATATATACAGTATATATACAATATATAAAGAGAGTTTGGAGGTTGACAACCTTTTTTAATATGCCCAAACACAATAAAAAAGCATTATACAAAAACACAAGCTGCATCACTGTAACATGTACAGCTAACTAGCTTACTTCCTACAATAGGAACAGGGTTATGAGTTACCATGTTAGTTTATTGGTTTATATGTTACGTCCACTGTGTAGATGCCATTCACGAAGCTTCCTTTGTGTTGCCATGAGCACACACAATGGCCTCTCACAGACTTGTTCAAAACGACTCCTTCAGCTACAGTTGCAAAGATCTTCTGGAGATTTGTAGAATGAGTACAAACTACCAACTGAACTGGTAGTCAACTAAAGAGAATTCTACCAGTTCTATTCTACCAGTTGACTACCAGTTCAACTAAAGACAATTCTCTTTAGTTGACTACCAGTTCAACTAAAGACAATTGTCCTTATACAAGCTGCAAAGTCTAGGAAACTCTGGACGTGTTGTGAGAGAACCTAGTGAAGGTCTAGTCCAGGCTTAAGGCTAAACCCACTAGATTTGCTCTCTCGTCTCCTGTTATATACACTCATTGAACGATAAGATGGACAACTCTAAGCAGTCTACCCAACAGTCACTAAAGCCATCACCTCAAGGCCAAACCAGAAGCCATGGCTAAGATTTGGTTTGGACGATGCATGCGATCCCAGACTCCCAGATTCGGGGAGAGAGCAGCTCTGAAGCAGCAAGAAATAATCTGTCATGCGGCATCAGAGAAGCAAAACAGAATGAGATTCAGCAGCCTGTTTGAAGGGCATCCAGGCCGACACAGACCACAGAGTTAAGTGATGAGGACCCTTTCTTTCCAAAGGTGCTGAATAACTTGTGGAATATAAGAGGTTATTTAATATGCAGATGAAGACCAGCCCTCCCCAGATGAACAGGGTCTGAGTGTTACTGCAGACCCTGTTCTGGGATAACCATCCCAAAGCAGCAGCACCTGACAGTTTCCCAGTTTGTGCCATCAAAGCCTGTGTTTTGACAGCTGCGGGTAATGAAGGAACTAATTCATCACTGTAACAGCATCTTCTCTTGCACTTTTAAGTCTATTCTTACATTCTTCCTTATCGAACTCAATGTAAAAGCAATGCTGATCCCATATTTTCATATCTTCTAATCATCAACTGGTTAAGATGCAGTTTAATTTATCCGTCTATTAGCACTGTATAATGCATGTCACCATTATGTTCACATTTCAGACCATTTTGTGAAATTCTGGTTTTAAAACAAGCTTGCTGGGAATATTAAAAAGTGAGCAGAGTTAATGTATATGTTTGGCCACCTGCTAAAAGCTGTAAAAATCTTATTTTAAATTATTTTTTACACCCACAGGTGGATTTCTAAACACAAAATCAGAAAATCTATGGTGAAAAACAATGTTGATGTATTTTGCCAATGCTGGAGAATGTGGTGCAACAATACAATGTTCAGGGGCCAGAAAAAAACCTGTGAGATAAGGAGGTAAAAAGTGAATTTAAGTGCACATGAGTGTATTATGTTGTGTTCCTCCTTCGTATCAGAGGATGAGTTTGTAGTGTGTCTGTGTGTGGGAGGATACTTGCAAAGATTATAATGGGATCTACTGTACTGTGACTGCATATTTGTATGTCGGTGTGTGCGCACGTGTGTGTGCACTGTGCATATTTTCCTGCACTGATCTTACGATGATTTACATGCCTGGATGCTTCTCGGCTGCCAGCAACCACATCTTGGAGCTGACCCGTTCTCTGTCTCGAGCTAAAAAAGGAAGCAGCATCTCGCTGCCACAACGGTGTGTTTAAACCTGGGCTGACAGGACACTCTCATACTAAACCTCTACTTGATCGATGTCATAGCGTCTGGTGCTGCATGCACCCTCTCTTCCATCGGAACCACCACGCTTTATTGATGCTGGCTTCCAGTGACAGTGAAGCCATAATGTAGCATGAGCATGGCTACAGTCATTGTGCTTATTAAACACTGTCAACGTTATTAGGTACTCACTGTAAAATGACATGTGCTGTCATGCAGTGGTAAATAAAAAGAAGAGAGACAGCAGCGAGAACAATGAACGTGAGTTAGTGTATTCAGAAGGAGTTTAGGAAGTTTTGCTGTGCACATTGAAAAACACATCATATTGACAACCATTACAAAACAATTTAAAAACCAATAGTTAGTTATTATAATTCATAATATTACAGCCTGGATCAAAGTGGTGGATCAACCATTTTGCTGACAATCCCAAACCCCTTAAGCCAGGCCATTAGTGTGGCTAGTAATAGGGAACATTAACTATTCTTACTGTACCCAGAGGGGCTTTTCAAAAGGTTCTCAAGATTTCAATTTATGTGTGAACTGAGCCCATTTGAAAGAACCCTTTAACAGATCAATTTCTGAAAACATGAAATCAAATCATTTTAAACCTGTCGAACTCAAATCTTAGACTACAGTGCCTATTCCAGTGAACCCATTTGGAAAGAAACAACTTCTGGTTCTGCTTGTGACAGTAAAATAATTTCTTTGAAAATGATTTGGCTTTTAGACAACAGGACTTTCTAAGGTTTTAAGCTATAAATTTAAGCTCCATCACAATATTACAATAAACAAATCTGCAGATGACAGCTCTAATATTCCCATGCCACAAAGCATTTTTTGTGTAATTTCAAAATTTCTCAATTTCATCAAACTTACAACGGGAACATTGGATATAAGCTGCTACGAAGACTTGAATTAAAGTCTAGTCATTGACTGCACAGCAGTGAGTTTGAGTGCCTTGAATTATTAGTATTAAAGTGACTTAACCTAGCTGGGACATGACAGGCTTAGAGTGTAAACGGTGGTGTTTCCTTGGGGACATAGTCGGCTATGTGAGGCCACACAAGGTCAACACAGAGATCAGCTGAGGTCAAACTGCCCCATCACAGACACACCAACATACATGTACGCACACAGTGTGGGACTGTGCCCCCTCTGGGCCAAGATGAAAACAATACAATATGACACAAAGGCAAACATTGAGATACACACACACAGGCTCACACACACGTTAACATGCACACTGGATGTACTGCATAGCTGCTCACTTTGACATTCAGTGGTATGTTGTGTAAACCTACACTACAATATAGATTTTAAACACAGCAGGATAAAAAGTTATAAGCAGACCTCTTCTAGAGTCAGTATAAGAGCAGCCTTACCTGTTGTGATCAATCTACCCACAGAGTTCAAGCAGGGAGGTGTCTCCACATTCACAGTCTGAATGAAGGCGGCAGACTGAGACTGAAAAGCTCTCTGCACGTCTTACATTCACATCCACTAATACAGTGTGTTCAAGTGTGGGAGTGTTCAAACACACACACACACACACACACACACACACACACACACACACTCACGCACACACACACAAATTGCAATGCCCCACACACAGCAATATAAATTGTATTATATCATTATTTCCTTAAATGAATACTGTTACTGTAAATAGTGCTGGTTGAAGAGGTTTGTAAATTGCTTGAGAACTGTAAATCCTATGTTGCTTTTATTATCCTTCATCCTAATGACCTAATCAGGGTGATTTACAACAGTACACTGTAGTTGAAGGAGACCTTGTGCGTCTAGGTGCCGTGAGGATTATCATAAAATAAAAAGAATTATATCAAGGCAACAGCTAAGATGATGTCTCCCAGGGGTTGCTCTTTGAGCCATGCATTAACCTCAAGCAATTTCAGTAAAAGCTATTGCACATTACTCTTTCTTGATTCTATGCTATAGTTCCTTCATTTCTGTTCTTTTCATACATGTCAGTTTGTAGAATTATCACAGATAGAAAAATGTATTCACATAACTGGCAAACTACCTGCATGCTAATGGATGATTTGCAGTGTTATAAGCACAGAATCTTCTGCCACAACTATACAAGTAACCTTAGGTGAGTGCAGATGAGTGAAGGGATCAGCAGCAGCTTCAAACAGAATGCTTCCACATGAAGCAAGCATCTCACTATACGTCATTTGCTAGCTGCTGTGTGTCTGATGTGAAAGAACAGTGCCGCTATGAATGCTAATGTCCATTCTATAAATGTATGTTTGTCCCAGTTCCATACTAAATTATATTTCAGGGTTTGTGTCTCTCGTATATTCACACTTAAAAGCCTCTATGCAGACTGAAAGCCGCCTGATTTTTGAGCGACTGCAAACACTGTGTTATGTATATAACCGGCTGTTCACAATGATTCAGACTGAAGACGCCTTCACCACAAAGAAGGAAACTAAAAACATTTTACAGATGCTTTAAAAGATACATTTAGAGTGAGATACAATAGTCCAATACCAAGTTTTTAGAGCATTGATAGAACATGTGCATCATGTGTGATGTCATTTGAACATGTTATATGAGAAATACCCAACAGTAAGTTGTTGAGCATCTTCTTGGTTTAAGCAGTATGAAGAGCTGTCATAATACTGTGCCGAGACAGATCACTTCCTCAGATCTCCAAATTAATAGACAGACGTCAATACTGTCCATACTTTTTAAAAATTAAATTAAACCCTCGCTGAAACAGAAAGTGATGATGGATACTGTCACTAACCTCTCTCGCTAACACTTTCAATCTCAGCATCCTCACAGCTGCTGTACTCTGGCGTGGTCCCTCCTTCCTCTTCCGAACTGCTGACGCTGGTTTGTCTCTTCCCTCCAGCCCCCAGCCCTCGTTTCGACTTGTAGGGCCTTGGCGGTGGTGGGCGCAGAGATTCTGATTGGTCAGAGCTTAGTGAGTCGTTGCGCAGCATACTCTCAGCCTTCTCCCGTTTGGTCCGCCTCATCCCAGGTCCCTGGTCGGGTGCTGAGCCAGGTCCCGAGCCAAGTGGCTCTCTAAGTTCAGGGGGAGGGGCTTGCTGAGCCAGGGTGTGTTCATGCGGCCCAACAACCCCACCCACCGTCCTCTGACCAGGCCGAACACCCTCCCCAAGCTCCCCTACCATGCCCACGCCATGACCCTGCATGGGCACAGGGTGTCCCCGGCCTCCAGGAGGGACCAGCCCTGCTTGGCAAGGGGTGGCACCATTGTGGTCCACATGGCGGGAGCCCCCCTCTTCTGTCCGCCTTACTCCGCCACCTCCTCCCACAGGATCATGCTCCAGAGAGCGTCCCTTAGTCAGTCGCCGGCTTTCTCTGCGCTCCCTGGATTCCCCACGGAGGTCCCGGTCCATGGAGACCTGGGTCTGCAGCCTGGGCTGTCCTGGCCTCCGCTCTCCCCGACCAGCTCCTCCACCTCCCCGTCCATTTCTCCTGGGGGATAATCAATATGGGGACAGAGAGGGAAAGAATAGAATAGACAAGCATTGTTAAAAAACAAGATATGGTATTTCAGGCACATAAATCACTGGATGCTACTGGTATTTACATGTTTGAAGAGTTGTTGTGTAAGATGAAGCTCACAAGCTCCCAAAGCCAGGCTAGAGATGTTTTTAATATGTCTACCTTACTAACATGTTACAGGTGTTATAGTAGCATGTATCAGCTTTCACTGGCCATGAAAACATTTCAAAGAAGCTAATGCTAAGTAAAAGTTGAACATAGAATTTTTGGTTCAGTTATAATGTTAGCTCTTCTACACTAAAATGAAGCCGGAATGCTATTATTTGATTATAGAATGAAGCCAGAAAGATTACTTCTAGTATAAAAGGGCAGAAAGTTGGGAAATGCTACCGTTAGCATGTCTGTTAAACGACAAAATGTTAACGGCAGCATGCTTGAACAGGAAAAAGTTACAATTCTGATATAAGGCAGGTCAAGTTAACCATGGAAACGGTTGGGTTTCTCTATAAAGGTCTTGACCTTCTATGTAAAGTGCCTTGAGATAATGTATATTATGATTTGGCGCGAAACAAATAAAATGTAATTGAATTGAATCAGCCTCCCCAGTTTACTGTGTCGGCATGCTATTATTTGATTATAGATTTGCAGGTATCATGAAAAAAACTAAGAAATGAACAACTGAGATAGATCGATTTTAGTCTGGTGCTCAAGCGAAAGTCAGTGGATCACCACGGGGAGCAGGATTGAACCACCGGGAACCATAAATGTCATTTCAGGGCAAACAATATAATTTAGTTTATAATGATCTAATGAGTGCATTCAGTGAGTAATCAATTTTGCATCAGTTGACTAACTGAAAAAACAAAAACAAACAAAATGAACATCCAAACAAATATTTCAACTGCATTTTTTTATTGCCGCTGACTTTTATAACACAACTTGATGTAAGTGAGAGACAGTTTCCTTTAGCTAATGACACTGGTATGATTTTGTATCTGTCACCACTTGATGGTTACCATTAGTATCCACTAATAGAAAGTCGTGAGTGACAACGCTTCCTACTACCCTGTGTTTTGGAAGCGACTACATTCTTCCATTACACTTAGAGCAGCATAGGAAACAACAACGCAGACGGCTTTCTTAAGAGCTGCAATCCACCAGTGTATAAAAGAGGCAACTGATGAATGCAGGAGTTAATTCTCAGTAGAACAAATATTAACATATTTCATGAGAGTGGCCTTCTGTCTGGTGGCTGAGAGAGCATACGTTAAAGGTACACTCCGCCAATCTTACACATCAAAACCACTTTACTAATTATGGTTAGTTCTACTGTACTTGTGAGAGCAGTTACATAATCACACCTTCTGTGGCTCAGGGGAGATTTTCCAAAGGCTCATAACTCTGATGATGTCACAGTCATGTAGCTAGGGTCATCTCATTTTTGAAGAATACTACAGTATTCGTCAAAAACATCTGTGTTGCAGCCTGAATGTATAGAGGTATGAGAGATATGAGCATTTACCTGTCAGGGTAGAGACTATTGAGTTGCATTATGGGATTTGTAGGACCCAGAGGTTTTGTAGCTTGACCCATACTATGGACTAAAACCCAATAGCTGTTTTCAGACATTCACTGAACCCTGGATAATCTCTGAACATTCTCTAGAGGGGCGTGAGAACGCAAATGTACGAGTGAGAAACTCCGGACTTTCTCCTGCCAGCCCCCAAGTGAGCCCATGTGAGAATACAGCAGGAGATCCTCCAGAGGATTCACCGAGAGCAAGAAGGCGTGTTGATGATGTTTCTAACACGTCACTGAAATTGTTCCAACACAAAACTGAAAAAACCAAATGATTACAAATATCTCAGAATTAAAAAGAGGTGCCAAACACGTAGAAGACACCGACGAAGATTGTCAAGTTGACACTCGTGTTGTTGTGCTGTTAACAAAAACACGTGATCTCTGCAGCAGAATGTATATGTAGTATGCTGCCTCTGCCTGTTGTGCCACCCCTCATTTGTGTTGTTGTGAACGTGTCTCCCGCTGTGTTGTTCAGGTGTGAAAGGCAAACTCTGGAGAAAGTCCTGACACAGTTGTAATGGACATTCTCCACAGTTCATTTCTTCAAATGCCTAATGTTTTGGCCTCTGCTGCTTTAATTCTGACCACTTTTTATTCAGCCCCCATGTTTAATGGAGATAGAATGCTCAATTGCTGGGGTATCCCAATAAACCAGTAATGTTGACTAAAATAATGTCTCTCTTCTCTTCTCCTAGCGTTACTGGATACTAGGGCTCTCAAACTGATACACAGAGAAGTCAGTGGTCGGGACGTCTTCAGTTTTAAAGGATTTAGCGACAACTGTGAAACTGAGGTGCTCTGACAGCCCTGTGTGGAGTCTTTTTACATTTTTTTTGGAAACTTTCAGCTGAAGGTGTCCCCAGGTTTTTCTATAGGTCTACAGAATGTGACAATATAAAGATGAATCAGCTGCTTTTTTCTCTACACCATTGCGTCATCTTACGTGTCTCGCGGTGGTTCGCTACGTGACCTTGCATCGGTGCCAAGTGTGGTCCCGGGTGCGTTGGGTCGGTTGGGGTCTTGGTTTGCTGTGGTGGAGTCTGGGGGGGCTTGGGAGCGCGATCGGAGCTTCTTATCCCCAGACGTTTGGCACACGGACGGCTCGCTGACAGCTGATCCAAGGCCAGCGGGGTTTCCAGGCGAACTGGTGAACCAGTCGCCCGGCTTGGTGAGGATCTCCTGCTGCTTCCGGCAGTTATTACACACCCAGATCACCTAGGAAACAAGGAGTATAGGTAGGGATTACAACCACATCCATTGAACACTTTCAATAGTACTTAGCTTCATCTGCTCGTTTGCCAACAGGCTGTCCTCACCAAGTTTCATCGGATAATTTACGACATACATTAACATAACTCTGCTGAGGAGTTTAGTGCAGCCAACATACACATTATCACTCTCATATGTCTCACAACTGCAGTCGGTGAAAGCTATCTTGGCCATCTACTTTTCCAACCACTAATCCGAGGCCCGGCTTCAGTCGTAGTGACTGTCAATCAGGAAATGGAACAATGCTTCCTAAAGAGCTGCACTGCTGCCAGCGAGTCGTCCAGGAAGAGGCTTTAACGGAAGCTTTTTAAGATCAGCATCATGGCTGTTATACCAGGGAGAAGCTTGACTTCCACTGTGGGCTGCTTCTGGCCTCCAAACGGAGAACACAAAGCCAACTGTGTAATGAAAGGACACTCACTGCGCTCACTGCCAAAATTATATCCCACGTCTTCTTTCTCTCTGTTCGTCCCATCACACATATGCAAACTGGCCATACATTGGCTGTGTTCACATACTACACCTGAGCGTCCACATGAGGCACACGCACACAAGCTTTTGTTCTGTCATCAGTGAGTATACAAAACACAAAAATACACAACCAGTTTTGGGTGTAACATGTACAGTAGAATGTGATGTCAATACATTTTGATAGTGACATAATTTAATTAAATTTCAAGCATCCAACAGATTTTACAGTCTACAGTATTTTTGTGTCTCCTTGAAAGTCACACACACGGTTTTCTGTCCTTCCTCACAGATCCTGGATTCACAGTCACTAGTTGTTTTTGACCGGGGGTTCTGACAGTTTTGGTGCAAGAACTGTTATTATTTAAGTGGCACAGGAATGTGAACTTTTGTAAAACTTTTTTTTTATTAAATAAAGCCAACTTCTCGCACAGTAGTATCTCTTATTGTATGAAAATGCAGCGTAAATCAGCCTTTACTGAGGCACAAGAACTTTAATAAAACATTAACGCAATTTTCAAAACTAAAACTTAATGAAAAAAACTGTATATGATCAAGAAATATCTACAAAATGGACAAAGCATTATGTGCCAATTGAGTAGCGAACTCTACAGCTGTAGGGGTGATGATGCTATGAACACCACTATTATTATTGCAACCTGGAATATACACCATCAACTGTAAATTAACATAGATAGACGAAATTCAATCTATCTTGCTGACAGAAAAAAAGAACTTTAAGTTCCATCTAATAGATTTTTTTCTAGAGCTGTAAAAACACTTCTCACAATCTTGTTCACCAGATGGAGTTGGCTCATTTGTTGTATGTATTCCATAGACACAAAGTACAGAAGAATCTATTAACAGGACCCTAAGTTAAGATTTTCCTCTGTACATGGCGGTGAGACAGCTTGTCACTAGTTTTTTTTTTCATTTGGTCTTTTTCAGTTTTTTGGGTCATTTGTTCATGTTGTCAGTGACACAGTCACAAGCCACACTTCCCATGATCATGTAATTGTTTTTTTTAGAGAATACCTAAAACTATAGAGGTTATTATGACTGAAAGTGATTGCATATACATTTTTCTGTTATATCATGTGTATTACGATATTTATATTAACATTTATAAAACATTCAAAATAAAAAAAAATGTTTTGATACTACAGGGGACTGGTTAACCCTGTATTATCATATAATACCATAAAATGTGACATTGGAAAAAAGGCCAGCTCCAATAGAATAATAATTGTTAAGTTCTATGAGTCCAATTCTAACAGCTTCAGTCATACAGAATCTGAAACACAATCTTAAAAAAAGCATGTCACATGTTTTTGTGCGTTACTCATCAACATCACTGTCAGCTAATATCAATAAGGGATGCCGGTTACATCCTAGAATAGATGTGAGGATTCATCCAGAACATGAATGGCCACAGTGTGAACACAGCCACCGTCACGGCCGTGTGTTGTGTTCCGAGTCAGAATTAGGAAGAGGGGATGACGGCAGGAAACAGAGACTGAGAGGATGGAAGAGGAGACTGAGGGGAGGTTAGAGTCAGTCCCTCTCCTCCAGCCACCAGGGTTCTCATTACTCCTGAACACTCCCCAATGACTCTTTAAAGAGAGCTAAAATAAAACACTCTGGCATTGGCCATCTCTCTCTCTCTCCCCCTCTCTTCCTCCTCCTTCTCTCCCTCTCTCTCCCACCCCTCCTTTCCCTTCCATTTATCCCTCCTCCAGATTGCTTTTGATTAAAGCTACAAAAGACGAAGAGAAAACAGCTTTACACCAACGCAGCTATATTTATCCTGCCAAACACCCCAGCACCACCAGGGAGAGAGTGGAAATGTGTGCTCACACACACACGCACACGCACACACACACACGCACACACACAGCAAAGAAAGCAAAACACTGCCTCATGTGGGACATAATAGCTTTGGTGAGAACATCCACCAATCTGTGATTTTCTGCAGCCAGACCAGCGAGGTGGACGACTGCCAGGTCGACACTGCAGTGCTCGTCTACTTGTACACACGTGTACAGACAGGCACTGGTGACTAGATGCCGTGTTCAGTGGTCACATATCAATTTCGATGCATCCTTAAGGAATACTGCTGGAATCACTAGTAGTAAAAAGCTGGTCTCACTGGAAAGTTGTGTCTGCTCCCAATTGAACCAAATATCTTCAGAAATAAAAATACAAGTTTGAACATTTTTTTTATCTTTACTGTCAATACATTTGAGTTGTACTCCAAAAGAAATAACTAATAACTGCTGCAGTAGAACTACTGATGGAACTATCGTTGTTGATTACTTTGTCATTCAAGGAGTTGATTCATTGTTCAGTTCATAGAATGTGTCAAACAACCATACATAAATTCCCAAGTTTGTCAGATGACCACTACTTTTTTCAACCTAAAGTGAGAAACCCCAAAAGGTCACTATATAAAACAGACAGATGCAACAAATGTTCATAGACGCTGGAACTGTTTTAAAAACTCAGTAGAGTACATACCTCCACAACAGTGCCCTTGTGAAACCACATTTTAATTCACTAGATCCAGATTTTTATTTGGATCTGCACCAAATTGCACACACTCATAAATATCAGTCCCCTGACAATTCCGGATTTCCATCAAGATCCATCAATTATTCTCTGAACAATCGAAAAAAATGTGCCACTATGTTAAAGACAGTGAAATAACAATTCCTGGATGTGGCCCCTGATCCAGATCTGCACCAAATTTTCATGGCTTCTTCCGTCATGCCCCACCCCTCCCCAAAAATGCATGGAAATCAGTTGAGTCGTTTTTCCGTAATCCTGCTAACTAACAAACGCAGAAAAATAAACATAACCTCCTTGGCGGAGGTTAATATTTTTTGTGTTATGAGTTGATGTTTTCTCATACAGTGATAGGTATACTTTGTTAGAACCGAGCAGCACAACAAATACCTTTGTTTAGGTTAAGCAGCACAAATCACTGCAGAACACACAGGAGCATTAGATTTGAAGCAAAATCATTTGTTTATGAAATGAGTTGATAGTTTTGTGTCTGACCCCAAACCTTTAATGCTTATTTAATCTTTTAACCTAAATTAAATTGTGTTGTTAGGTTTATGTTCTGTACCACCCACAGGGAGTTTCAGTAAACAGCCGTCTTGAAGCTGCTAAACAAGGTGTGTGTGCAGTATCTAACTGACCCGTGACATTGCCCCACTTGTAAATCTTAATATTCACTTACCATCGAGTAAAGTGCAAAGTGGTCCAGAAAAAAAACAAAAAACAACCACATACAACTTCTCTGTAATTTAATCTGAAACAAGGAATTACAGAAAAAGCTAAACTTGGAACAACAAACAAAATAACAAACAATATGGGGATCAAACCAGTTCACCTCCCCAAACCCAAAACTGTGAAATGTTTAAGGAACAACTGGTAGTTCTAACACTAAATTAACAATCAGCATTACAGCATTAAGTATTGTGCATGTTAACTACAGGTCCGATAGTGAAAGATTAACTCGAAAAGCCTCAAGGCTGATTAAAGTTGCACTTCGTAAAAACTCAATCCCATCGTGGGAGAACTAACTTCCTGTCTTTCCTGCTAGAAAGCTCAACATCTCTGCCTGTGCCATATACCATAGCAGTTTCTGAATGGCATCAGACACAGGGGCACCTTGCAACTCTGGCACATCCAAGATGTCATCTGGTGCCTCCCCTGGTATCTGCAGTTGCTGCACTGCCTTCTCCCGACAACCTGGTACCACCTGGTAGGCTGGATAGTCACAGGAATGTGCTCCAGTGACGGTCTTGACCTGTATCTCCCTGACATCCCTGACGTGTACCTTCGTCTGTAACTTCTTTGATTATAGTTGAAGCAGCAGTCGTCGCCACACGTGCGTCTTGATTCGTGATAGCTTTGTGCTCTGTTGGGGTGTGATGCAGCAGAGCTCCTCCTCTGGGTTGGGTTGTAAGACCTTGACCTCGGAGCTCTGTGGAGTGATGCGCCAGATGTTGTTGCACGGGCTGGGAGTGAGGCATTGGAAGGTGGATGCTGATCCACTGGGTAGGGAGTAGATGACCCCTGTTCTTCATCATATGGATCCACAGGATCCTTCTCCTCTTCCACTGGACTAAAACTACGCACACACAAACATGCAGGGATTTAATCACTATTGCTAAAATCAAACTGTAACTGATGGGGGAAGTGCAGCATGGAGTTGTCTAATGTACTAGTTCAAAAAGAGACCCAGACCTCTCCACATCTGTAACTCTTTTAGCAATTTAAAAGAAAACTATTGAAGTAACTAAAGTCCCAACTCTGACAGATCATCAGGTGACCGAGACATACTGGAGCTGGTCAAGATAAAAAATATTTGTGTATATGCAATATCTACACACTATGTGTTTTATATATTGTTATACGATATGACTTGCGATAAATATACAAATGCTTAAGAATACGGTGTTAAGTCTTTCTGCTGCGCACTGTCCTCCAAATGTGTGCCACGCCATCTCCTCCGACTCTCCATGCATTGTATGCATCTCCAGTGCGTCTGTGTGTGTCTGCGCGTCAACAAGAGGAAAAGAGTGAGCGGGACAGGTGATGAATGTGCATGCTGCTCTGAGGAAAGCTTTAACTCATTCAAGGAAAGTATCGATAATTATGTGATGATCTGTGTTGAGATCGTTGCGTCTTTTCAAACAAATCAGCGTTTAAACTGTAGCGAGTCAGAGACTTCAGCTTAGCCTGTGAGAGAGAGAGAGAGA
Organism: Hippoglossus hippoglossus; assembly: GCF_009819705.1. Lineage (NCBI taxonomy): Eukaryota > Metazoa > Chordata > Actinopteri > Pleuronectiformes > Pleuronectidae > Hippoglossus > Hippoglossus hippoglossus. The sequence continues at coordinate 21,837,530 of NC_047165.1, read as the reverse complement.
GAAGTGAGCAGAGGAGTCTGTGTGTGTGTGTGCCTTTACCTTTCCCTCATGTGCTGGGACTATCATAAAGAAGTAACACAACTCTTTTATAGTAATCAACAGCTTATAGACATCAATTTGGCCAGGGATAAACATGATCAGTAGCAGTTTCCACTGTACTGGAATTTTGACGGGAGGTGTCACGAAATTTGACAGGGGCAGCTCGAAATTCTCCATTCAGGAAAAAAAACCTGGACAGGCCTGTCAATGATATGAAAATCTTTAATTCATAATCTAGGGCAGCAGGACTCCATCTGATTGGCCAAATATATTGACATGCAGGGCGTGAATGCACGGCACATGAAACACCATTTATCGCAGTTCAAGCGGTCTTTTGCGATACACACATTGCGCATGTTGCTATCGCAATGATGGTAAATTTGAGATGCATCACGCAGCCCCAGTCAACATGGTTCTCTTTCTGACAAAGCTGTAAGAACCTGTTCCCCTTTCAATCCTTTCACACCTAGTCAGAAAAACCCAACTGGATTCATGTACACAAAGCACTCACTGGATGTACAGTGAAAAAAAACATTGTGTCTTTTAATTACCAGCAAACAGGACCTGTGAGCTGCCAGCAGGTAATGTTGTTTAAGCTGTTTCAAAACTGAAGTGTAAATATGGAGAGTGCAAAAAAATCCCACAGTGATGTTGGCTAGCACGTTAATTACAGCAGCGGGGTCATGTTCTCACATGTTTTGACTATTGGGACAGGTAACATTTAGCTAACAAGCTAATAGTCCTTTTTCACATTGGAATAGCAGGTACTGAAGTCCCAAAAGATAATGTTTTTTTTATCTTGTGCGCACAAGTTATTATCTTGTAGGAACACTCTTGTACACTAGCATCTGAGTAGTAACGACATGCCTCGAAAACAACACTAAGTGGCATGTGTAGCTTTTGAGAGTTTGTTAATTTCTCAAGTTGTATGATTGAAACAGTCCTTCCTCCGGAAGATTCCTGACAAGCATGTGTCTCTGTGCAAGAGCAACACGGGGTTTCATTGTGTGACATTCCCAGGTGAGAACAACACTCTTCTCCACGCTATGGTACACGTCTGGTGGATGTGTGCATCTGAGTGATTCAAAAACACAAATCACTTCTTCAAATAAATATCTTGTGCACACAATATAAATATCCTACATCTTTTATAAAGATAAACAAATATCTTTCGGGACTTCAGGGACAGGTGGAACTAACACATTACTTCATTCGTGTGATAATTAAACCTGCGTTTACCTGCCGTTTCATGTCAAAATGGCTGCCGTGAATAAGGTGTATTTCTTCTACACATAGGATGAATGTATAGGCTGGAACATCAGACTCAGTCAGTGCGACGGACACGTGACCGAGCTGCTCCTCAACGCTCGGTGGGTTTTCAACATCGCAGCCGCGGTTCGCTCCACATGTGACGGTGAGAAGTGCCGGTGACATGCGGGTAACGGGGTGTGAAACGCGGCCGCACTCACTGCTCCTCCTCGGTCTCCGTCGCTGCAGACGCGGTGGCGCCGCGGGCTCGGACCGCGTAGTACTCGTCCCACGTGGGGCTGGTTCTGGACACGACGGCCCACGACTCCCTGACGCGTCTTCTCGACATGTTGTGTGTCAACAGCACCTGCAGCCTGTTCATGCTATAACCTGAACTACTGACCTGTCCGCTGCTGCTCATACTACTGACCTGTCCGCTGCTGCCCTGACTACTGACTGACTGCTGCAGAACTGACGCTCCTCTCCAGACAGCTCACAACAGGAAATCACATGACCTCTGAGTGTTTTACTTCAGGTGGCCCAGGGATTTCCAAAATATTTTATATAATATAATATTAAGTTTATTCAGTAGAAATATCGTTTTAAATATCTCTTAAAAGGCTTTGTAGAATATTTTAAAGCAAGTTTTAAATTACCGCAAACTATAAAACGGGATAATATAGAGATAACTCAATAAGTCTTTAAAAAGTGGACAGTTATTTTAAATGTCTTATGTGTTGTTACTTAACAGACAATTCAGTTTACACAATGTAAAGACAGTGTGCCTGACCCTTAGCACCTTTATTGCCTCATGTGATGTCCCTATTAAAATTAATCCTGTTGATGAAATAAAAACACACTCTATGTTTGGAGTCATATTGACCTCAGAAATGTGTAATATAATAACATATAACAGCAAGTAAAACACATATTGGAATCAGAATAGCTTTATTGGCCAAGTGATGTATATCTGCACGCAATATAAGTTAGCTTGGCGGTTGAATGTGTACATATACAGAAATATAAAACACAGTGTAAAACAATACAATCTTACAGAAAAACCTAATCGAATGGTTACGTCGCCTTCTGGGATCAGTGGGTTTCTTTTTGGGCCTCTTTGACTAATTTATCTGTTTGAATCTCAACTCAAGATTGAGAGAGTATGAGTTTTACAAATATTGAAATTCATCATCGTTTGGTTCATCAGCACCACCTTATCTTAAGTATCAGGACTTTTAAGAGATTGTGCTAGAAACTGTGTCTATTCTGAAGAAAGAAACACACAGATGGCGTCTTTTGTGGAGGAAAAAGTGTTTGGGAGTGGTCGACTGAAAGGTCACATCTGCGTGCTATTTAAAGTGGGTCCACAGTTTCCCAAAAAACAGTGAGATTAGAAAATAAGGTATTACGACTTTTTTTCTCATCGATTACAGCTTTATTCCTGTCATATTATGACATTATTTTCAAAATCTCAAGAATTTTTACTTTCTTCAATATGGCCTTATTACTCTATCCTAGTATCCCGTTTATGACCATAGAAAAAATTATATTCTTAGCAGGATTATGGTGGTCAGTAATGGCTTAATGGTTATTTATAATGTTTTGTCCCCACACAAATAGAAAAAGTAGCCATATTGGCAATAGGGTTTAACATTATAAACCAAATACTATTCCTAAAATAAAGGATGGAGAAAATAAGGCTTAGATCATTAAAATACAGTAAACCTTAGAAATAACAAACTCAACATTGGCTGGGTACATATGTATGTATTGATACAGTAACTGTTGATGGGTAATGGGTGAGGGGGGGAGGGGGAAAATAGAATATTGTATTCATCATCCAGTGCAACATTGTTTGTCTTGTATGCTCTAACAAAGGTTGCCTGATTTCTAACCTGCTCTAAATTATATATTGTTTCACTTGGGGGCAGCAGAAACAATCTGTCAAGGCAACACTGACACGTTATCAACGTGTAAAGTTAAATGTTATATGTAAGGGAACGTGATAGCAAACGATCCAGCAGTTATGTGTCCTTTTAGCTCCGGTTTGGTCTCGACACATTTCCTGAGAGGAAAGAAAAGCAGGCTCTTCAGCTGCTAAATGCCCCACTATGCTCACCAGCTGGTCTCCTGCTTTGTCAAGCCATTTGGTGCTGAGCGGGTCGTAGTGTACACTGGGTTTATCAGAGCTTTTAGCTGAGAACATCTGCCTCCTGAGCCAGAGACAAGGCTGTTGATAGCACTGAGAAGCATTAAAAACATTAAAGATGCAGGCTATAAAAAGAAAACAAAGAGCTTATGTGAACGTCATCATAATGTTATCTCCTTTGTGTTTTGTTCGTTTTGTATTCATGCTCGGATCAAAAAGATTGCATCAAAAAATGTGCTGCTTTATTGCATCACTTTATCATTTGGCCTTTTTTTGGCTGGGTTGACAGGTCCCTGCATCTCTTCAGCTGTATATCTACTGCATGTCTGTTGTGTAAGAGCACATACCAAGATTATAACCAATACTTAAATCAATAAGACAAGCCCTTTCATAACTGTCACCTCTGAAGTCTGCCGTACTATTGCGTGGAATAAAGTCGTGATTTATCAGTTATTTCTTGTTACTCAAATAGACCTGCAAGTCTCTACAACACAAATAGGGTAAATAACCACATTTGCTGCAATAAAAGGAAATAAAGCCTAAATAGCATAGTGAGTTCTTATCGAACTATTCTACAGTATTCTGTCACTTTGTTATTGCTTGTGGGCCGGACGTTGTGTGTGTCTTCAACTCACACCAAATTCAGCACAGCACTTACCTGCGCAATTAATAACACACGTGACAAGCGTGAAGTTGATTCAATGAACGCTTCACAAAATATGCATTCTACTTACAGACAGACAGACAGACGTTTGTGGAATTAGTAGGTAGATTGCTCATAACAAATACACACCAAACATCAACATTTAATGGTTCTTTGAAATATCAATTCTGATAAATAATAAGATTAGTTTATGTGCTTAAAAAATGAAATTTGCTGGTTGTAATACACGGTGCAGGTAATTATCTCACCACTCTATCTTGTTGTTGTGTACTCCAGTGTAAGCGCATTTCACTCGCTGCCGGAGCAGTTATTGGGTTTCACCACTGTGAGCCGTTGTTTGAGTTTGTTGATACCGCAGAACAAATGGCCAGTGTTGGGGCGATATGGAGCGATGAGCTGTTATTTTATAAGAGACTCACTTAATCCCACCATAATCCCTGTATTAGATCACACTCTGATGGTGAAAAAAGCTCCGAAGAGGAGGAACCGTAGGCAGGCAGAGAGCAGAGCCTGACAGTTAGTTGACACACACACACACACACACACACACAGAAATACAATACACACACATAAAGGATGTGCATACCGTACATAGAGGCAGACTCTGCGTACTTGCACAAAAGCATACATATAATCGAATATACCCACATGAGCAGCGATGCACACATGCAGATGCAAACGCTCGCTCTCATCCATGCACACACACGCACTGCAACAACAGCAGCAGTGGGTCACATGACCACAGTAAGACCCCCCCTGAGATGGGTATGTGAGTGAGGAGAGAGCCAGAAAGAGAGAATAGCTTCTCCACAGATGGAAACTAGGACACCAAACCCCTGTGTGTGTTTGTTTGCATCCTACAGCATCTGTGTGTGTCCATCTGTGTGTGTCTGAAACCTCACAGTTTGTGTTGCTAGGTGTTTGTTTCCTGGAGAGAGTTGGCCAGTTGTGTATCATTCAGACTGTACAGTATGAGAATTAGGTGAACTCAATGTGAGACAGAGAAAGCTCCACTTAAAACTGGTGCCTGCATTCACTTTTTCACCGCCACTGTATCAGAGTTGAGACCGACTCTCAGAGAGACAGATCCTGGTCTCTATGTGCCAAAACACAACAACTGCAGTTACTTCTGTGTGTTTTATTATTTCCGTCTGTTGCCATATTAATTGATATTAACTCTAATGATATGTTCCATTTACGGAAAGTTCCCATGTGTACAGTAGTGCCCCAAATGCAACTACTGGGACATTTTGCATTTACATCCCAAAACTGAAAATATCTGTGACAATGTAAACTTTACAGTCAACTTGACATGATAGAATAGAATATTTAGCTTCTCTTACAGAAAGGCCGTTACACTAACTTGACGCGAAATATGAGAAACATGTTTAGACAAAGTATGAATGTCCTGAACGCCCAGGAGTCGTTCTCTCAGTTTGCAGTTGGAGCAGAGAGAGACAGTGGTCGGACATGAGGATGTAAACTGATGCAGTCCTTGTTTCATGTTATATCACTACGACAGGGGACAGTTGAAACACTACCTCTTTTGTCCACAGAGGCGCCAAAATAAACGCAAATGAAAAGTTCCTTGAAGGACCTTTGATGTGACATACTGTCATGCAACACTGCCAGCCACTGTTAACCTTCCTGCTATCACCACAGAACAGGACAGGGATATATGATCAAGTGTTAAGTTTCTAGTTCTTTATTAAGTTGATATAAAAACAGGGTCAGATATCTTGATTGACAGCTGTGATTGACATGTGATCGGGGCAGTACTTCACTCCACTCCCTAATCACTAGTGTAAACATCTGTGACTCCAAATGACATCACCAGTGCAAGATGGCAGCACCCTTGTCCCGGATAGTTTGGCTTAATTTTTGTACAATGGGAGGAAGTGCGGATGTGTAGTCCATCTTTATACACAGCCATTGGATGAGAAAAATACCACTTTAATTTTGGGATGTGTAAGAGAGTGGGAGGAGGGGCGGGACCAGGAAGTAGCATCAGCCAATGACAGCTTGACGTATGGCACCAGCAGCATGCGAGGCGGGCGCCGTAACCAAGGGCGTATATAAATCGTGCACTAAGGATAAAAGACTGCCACAAAGGAGATTTGTGTCTACAGCAGCTAATGAGGTACTATATCAGCACAGCACCCACAGCAAAACACACACAAGCGAGCACACATCCACATACAGTACGAACAAGCACATGCACACAAGGCTCAGACACAATAAAGTGCACGAGGAGGCACCCAGGTGCATTTGTACAGTAACACACTGAACACTAGTTTTTATCCACACAAACATTAGGCCTATTCACACGTGCACACACACACACACACACACACACACACACACACACACACACACACACACACACACACAAACAAACAGCGGCCATATATAGAGTTAAATAGTTGATCAATACTGTAAATAATTTATGTAACCCACGTTTCCCTGACAAAAACACACAGAAACATTATCATCTGGTCAATGGGAGGACACATTTAGCTGAACCTCCTCCGTATGTAGTCTATGTGTGTGTGTGTGTGTGTGTGTGTGTGTGTGTGTGTGTGTGTGTGTGTGTGTGTGTGTGTGTGTGTGTGCGTGCGTGAGTGCATGCACGCTAACGTTAATATTTTAACACTCCTTTCCCACGGTAGGAATGTGTTTATAATTCATTGTGTTTTTGGAATTGCCCCGGCCCAGTCACTCAGACACACACCCTCCGTCACGCACTCTTACCCTCATCTTTCCCTGTCGTGCAGTGTATGGGGTCAGGATGCTGCACTTCCCTTTTTCACCACTAAATGTCTCTAGTTAGCAAACACCTGTAAAGGTCTGTGTGAGAGACTGACAGCTTGAGGTGAGAGACATGAAGAGAGGGGGAAGGACACAGAGTATAAAAGTGTCTGTCTGTCTCTGTGTATTTGTGTGTGTGTGTGTAGTGAAAGCATCACGTTACAGCTTCAGTCCTTAATCAGTTCCGTCAGTGTAGTAAATGAGTGTAGGTCACCTGCGTTTCAGCGGCGCTCTGAGCCCAACACACAATCAATGTAGTGACATGAGTACAACGGAGGGAAATAGACTGGGAGTGTGAAAATCTGCTTCTGGTCACTATTACTATTATTAGAGTGAAACGTGAGCTGTTACGCAGCCTGTGTGGAGCGCTGTATTGATTTAAAACAAAGTATATCTGTTCCATCAGTTGCACACAAGATGAATGACTGAAAAACACAGCTGAAACCGCTCCTGTGTAGAAGTATTGTAATGACCAAGAGTCAGAATATAACAAACTCAGTGACATCGATTTTGCCCATTTAAGTATGTGGTAAGTAAAGTATCACTTTATCTACAACAATTACAATCATAAACAAATGTACACACGTCTGCAGGCAACAAAAAAGAGATGTCATCTTCAATTTAAATATTTCCCTCAGTTACCACAAGTGTTTAACAAAACACTCGAACAAACAGAAAAAGAGCATATATGTCTGTATTGTCACACACATATATGCGTGTGACAATACACACTGGACGTCTGGAATTGGATTGTGTAGCTCTGGTGTACCGTGCTTAACGTCACACACAACCAGAGCCGGAGCTAGAAGCAAGCTATGAGATACAACTTGCTGGCCATTCTCAGTATGGACATGGCAGAGCCACCGAAGAAACCGAGGAGGATGTTGTCGCAGAAAACGAACATGAGGAAAAGAGAAAGTGATTGAACAAGAGTGAATGTAGGACGATTTTTCACTCGTTGGTGAGAGCTAAAAGAGGCCCCCTTTTGGATAGAGGCTGGCAGGAGAATCACCCAATTCCATGTGATTTGATAGACATCATGCTTAACCATTGATAACTGCCTTGTCTACTTGCTTGCTATGTTAACTTGTGTGCTACTGTTCTACTCTGAAATGAGTGCAGTGAATGTGCAAACTGCACATGTGCAGAGTTTAAGACTACAACTTGTATTTACGACAGTTGGTTACACATCCAACCTGTAGGGGGAGCCTGAGCATAGCCGAGAGCAAATATTGCTTTGTTTCGCTTCAGCACTGAAAGCAAATTTTGTTTAAAATCATCTTGGGATTTAATCTCCATCAATCCTTCTCCACATCAGAAACCTTAAAGTCGCTGGACTTACATAAGTAGCCTTCAGTTTACTGGTGAAAGATACACTTATAGCCGGACTGAGCACCGTCTCAATATACTGTAAATGCCTGCTGGTGATGTGTGTGATGAATGTGTTAATGTGCAGGCATACACAAGCATATGAATGTGCCTCCCCTGTGTGTGCAGTCTGTGCTTGTATGTGCGTGAGCTTTTCATGAGGGAGTGTGCAGCAACGACCAGGAGAGCGATGGCCCCCTTAAGACCAGTCAATGAGAGACGGACGTGGAAAGGGACGCAGCTAGCGAGACTGGCGATCAATAGTAATCATGAGGCGCTGTGGCGTTAACAGCAGATGACACATCGCTCAGGCCTTTCTACGACGCTGCAGCCCGACACAAAGCAGCACAAAGCCATAATTCCTTGTAGGCCCGGATCAATACATATATACTGTATATTTGCACAAGTATCAGACAAATAGTAAGATTATTTTTGAGGTATTTTTGCCTTTATTTGATAGCTCATTCCTCTCAGGATGCAAGACTAACTTTTTCATTCAGAGGCAGTCGTGTCAGCTGATGGTTAGTCCCTCACTCAAATTCTGTGTTGGAGGCATGTTGACCCAGAGGAAAGTAAACGAGTGTGGATCTGTGATGCTTGACACAAATCTATGTAGACATGACACAGAATTGTCTCTCAGCTCAGAAACACACCTCCCCCAGGGCAAAGTGTGTGATACACAGCTATTACATTAAGATGATGGTGAAATATATGAACACATATATGATAAATTAATGTTCTTACTCTCAGAGAACACATTTATGAAGGCAATAAGGAGGATGCCAGTAATAGCCTCACTGGCTGACAGCAGGTCATGGTTTTACAGTATATGACTAGTGAGTATGAACAGTTCAACACTGCTTAGAACACTGATCTCCCAAGAGTGGGGTGAAAAACCGAAGGTTCCATGAAAAGAAGTGATACTACATATTGTAGAGTATGGATTAAGCAAAACAGTTGATGGTGGTAAATAACTCACTTCCTCTTAACTTTCAACAGAGCCAAAAAAACTGTTTCTCCCCTAATTTCTGCTTAAATAAATAAATAACACACAGAAAACTACTGTAATACTCCCCTATTATCATTACTGTATGCACCTTAATGCCCCAGAGTGATGAGCTTTATGAACTTCCATGTGTAAAGAAAAGAAAACACAAAAAACATTTTCTGCACCAAAATGTAAAGGCTTCTTCCCTGACCCATAATACATCCTTCCACCAAGTTTCATCGATGTACAAACGCTGATGGAAACATAACCTCCTCAGTGAAGGTACTTAGATACTTAAACATTTGGTCCAGTAAGTCCCAAACTTTTGCTTTTGTCCTGCATAAGCCCCCCTCCCCCCCCCCCCCCCCCCCTCATATAATTTCCACAACATGCTAATAATTCCACTTTGATCCACTGGAGACAACAACAGTGACTAATAACAATGGTAATGGCTCGGTGGCAACTGTTGCAATGCAGCAATTTGTTCTGGTATTAGTTACACCTCAGCATGTTTGACAAGTAAACATGCTTTGAATGGAAGTCCTCAGCTTTAGTTTCACTCCATATTGATAAAACAGAGATGACCCCAGTGATGGCTTGATCATCTCAACCAATCCAAGCTGACCCTGCATTTGAGGCAGTGTGCACTGTTGACCATAAACTGGATATACAAATGGACGACAAGGCAGCTCCCAACAGTGAAGCCAAAATATCTATGTTGCCCCCTGGTGGCAGTAGGCTGTAGAATAGCTCATAAACCCCACTTTCTCCGTTAGTGGATGGGACATGGGCCAAACTAATGTTTTAGGTTCATCTTATAAAGTGTTTTTTTCAATTTAGGTTTGGTTTTAATTAATGATATAAAAAGTAGGTGTCATGATTGACTGAGAAGATGTAGAGACAACTGGTCCATCGTTATTTACAGTCTATGCCCTGGACAGACTGCCAGTCTACCACAGAGCCACCATACAGAGACAACCCACCCCAACCATCCCCCCTCACACATACACACAGAAATACGGCCGTGGACAAAACAATTAGAGAGGGGAGTTGTAAGTGAGCATGTGAGTGAGAGTTAGAGAGAAGGTAACGCACAATTCTCTTCCTAATCTCCCATGAGAGGAAGAATCAAGACTTCAAAAATGGTTCTTTCAGTGAGAAACGCTTGGCATAAGTACAACAACACACACACGCACGCACACACACACACACACACACTCATCTCTCCACCAGAGCTCAGCCATCGCGGCAGATAATGAGCCCTGAATATCATTAGCGCGACACGCCAGCCTGCTTGCACCACACACTGTCTATGGTTATGCCTATTAAAACTTTATCTGTAACTCTAACCATCGACATTCAAAAATGTTCTTTGAAAAGCATGGCAGCACACTCATCACACTTCATTAAGTATACAATGAACACACTACACACACGAGATTATGTCCGTGAAAACATTTGGCTTTTAACCTTCCAGTTTTTCGATTTTGGTGTCTGAAGTGGAAACAGAGTCCAGTCTAAAACCATAACCTTGAACAGAACAGCTTGTTGTGTAGTTAACTCCATATGTCTTGATAAGTATTGGTCATTGTTTTGAAGTAACAACAGTTAGCCTCGGCTAGTTCGGACATGGTGGAAGGATGACAGGAAGACAGAATTACAGCTGAACGCTTGCAAAGGTGACATTGGAAGAGAGCATGAACGTATGTGATGCATAACAGAGAGCTTATGAACAATTTCATGTACCACTGAGCTAGTAACATTTGGATGCCCAAATTTTGTATATTCAAAAAGAAATGGATCTGCTGTTTAAGATAAAATCACAAAGGGTAGTAATTCTAATATCCAGGTAATTTACCTTATAATGACTTTTCACATACAAAAAACTCCTTACAAAAGAAACAAATGTAAAACTACTGCTCTTCTGAGCATATCAATCACAGAGAATGGCTCTTTGTTTTATTGCATTTTGAGCCTTAAAGTTCAAATTGTAATGAAATAATATGTCAGGAGTTTGCGGGAAGTCAGCCAACTAAGCCAGGAGAAGTATTCGAATGTAAATGCTGTATACACTCAAAACTGAACATGTATTAAAGTTGATGGGGCCCGATGTCAGAACACAATATCCTAATAAAGCTGAGGAAAATCTCTGCCTACATTCCAGGACACTATGGAAGGACCCATCTGACTTTTTCAGTCCAGATACTGATACCTGGGCTTTGGGTATCAGCCAATACACAGTGACAGTACTGATCTGATTTTAAGTAATAAGCTGCACGCCTCGCTGTGTGAAAGAGACTGAGATCATTCTTCTATGTGTCATGTAACATCTGACTTGACTTGGATATAGTTTTCATAACTTTGTATGATAAAATGTAAAAAAAACAACTGCAAACTCAATATATATAATTTACAGAATTCGCATGTATTCTTTGAACAATACACCATCAACTTGGTAAGTAAGTCTTTAAAATTAAAAGAAATTACAATACAAGATCAAACCTTTGATTTGATCTTGGATTTAAAAGATTTAGGATTTAAAATTTCAATGTGAAACAATACAACCGCATCAAACTAGAACGAAATGTGAATATTAAACCACAATTTGAGCGCAAACTAGAACACCTCCAAACTGCTTTTCAACTCCCTCCATTCTATGTTTGCTCTCAAAAAGAATTGAAGAGAAGAGATCGTCCCTAATCCCTCCAATACTTCATCCAGCTATGTAAATTGGGGTATCTACTCAAGTTGAAATGTACTGCTATTGTTCAGTTCTAGGACAGGTTTTGGGTCTGCATCTGAAATATCTAACATCTAATTGTGTTAACTTTCTGAATTAATAAGACACATTCTGCCAGAAAGAAGAAACTCCACTTTCAAGTCACTTAATCAAAAGCAGTAAAAACCGATCTTGGAATATAGAGCACACTGATAGACTGCATATCATTTAAGACCAGAAAAACCCTTGCCAACACTTCCACTTTATCTTTGAATGTTTAGTTTGCGTGGAGCAGAAACAGCAGGCAGAGTAACTTTGTCCGTTTGGACCACTGTGTCAAGCAAGATTAATCAATCCTCAAGTAATTAAACGAATCCATGTCAAACAGTAACTCAAAGCCGGTCAGCTGTCCAGCTATACAGGTACATAAGGGCTCCATTCTGCCAGAACCTTCTTCTTTAGAGCTAATGCTCATTGTACCAAGCTTTAGAAAGGGAGCGAGGCTGCTATGTAAAGCACACCAAAGCACTCTTGGGCAGCCATGGCGTTCAAACCCAGCCAAGTATCATCAAAGTGCCAGTTTGGCAGCTGCCCTGAGGGAAAGCCGCCAAGGCCAAGTAAGGTTCTCAACCTGACACAACTACTCGAGCAGAGGAAGGTGTTAAAAGCGTGTCCACCAGGAATGTTTCTCCCGCAGTATCCTATCAGATGATTCTGCCTACCTCTTATTTAACCAAGCTACACGATGATGAGACAGCCATGGAGCAGACCGATACACAAAACCAAGAAAAACAGCAAGAGCAGCTACGACGGCCCAGAGGCGAAGCTTTGTCTCCCGTTCACTTCAAATCCGTGCGAGAAAGAGCGCGAATAAAACATTCACTTCCTGTGGCGAAGCAAATCACAGTGTGGATTCGCGTGGAGTTCAACAGTACAAACTTTGATCCTCAATATTCTCTTCACATTCGTGTATGTGTGACCGTGCTCTTATTTAGGCTTTTGAACCAACCAGTATCCACCTGCCTGTCCACTACTGTGCTCACTGTGTGAGACAAACCTGTCCCACTGTGACAGACACAGTTACATCTAAGATTTAAGATCTAAGACTTGATGGATCCAAACCCTACACACAAATAATTAAATAAGAATGAGTTAAGTGTTTTATGGAAATGGAGAACTAAAATGCGGTTATGTGCAATAGACATTTAGTGAAATTGTACTAATCAAAATATTTTTTATCGCTTCATCTTTACCTGTAAGTTAACTTTAGCTCAATAGGCACTTCAACCAATTACCGGCGGTTCGATCCCCAGCTCCTTCGTTCTGCATGCAGATACTCTACAGTGTGTGATAGATGTGTGATAGCGAAAGCGCTGCACATAGATACAATGTGTGTACTGTGAAAGCTCTATATAAATACAGATCATTCAGATAACATGAGCCTTTAGTTTTAAATTCTCTCAGTATCATGAGCTTGTTTCTAATCTGAGCTTGTCTGTGTAGAGTCTTCACATTCTCCCCATGTCCACACAGGCTTGTTGGCACCTCCTCCCACACAGAGGAAGAACTAGCAAAATCTAAAATAGTTTTTGTGTGTCTACATGACCTCCCTCTGGTCCTGGTTGTTTCCTTGCATGGCATGCATCGTGCCGGGTGAGGAGGTCAGTAAGCATGAAAAAAACAATGCATGAACAGATCCAGTAGTGAGATGTAGTAAATAATAACAGATGTCATGTGACGCTTTCAACCATTAGCATCATTTAGGCAGCTGCTGCTGCAACAAGCCGTAGGACTTGCAGTGACAGACACATGGACAGACAGAAAGATACATACATGGTACATTCACACATACACATTCTGTCGGGACTCATTAGGATGGCTTGTCTTTGAGGTTGCAGGCAGAGTACTGTAGCTCTGAAAGAAAAAGAAACACAGCACTCACCACTTTGTCCTGCTGCAGCCCAGTCAGCCATCCATGTATAATGAAAAGAAAGACAGAGACAATTTGAGAAAAGATGATATCTGAAAGCATGACCATGATCCTACAGCCCTACCACTAACAAACACTGTATTGCACATGTATACCTCAGAATCCAATAATATTACAGCCAATGAAAACAAAATAATATGTTGCAATTCTTTAAATGCCACAACAAGTCAGTAAACCTGAGCAACAAAACAGAATGATTATGACTTAATGAGTTATTGAGGCCCCTAAATATGCTTGCTTCAGGTTCTTGGTTAAAAATGATAGAATGTAAATCACAATCTCTGGTGTCAAAGTCAAATTCTTTGGACGCTAGGGCCACACTGGATTTTTACTTTGAAAAACACAGCTGGTTTCGTTTTAGTTTGAAAACTCCGGGATTGTGTTCAAGTCTGAGCAGGCAGAACAATAACAAAACCACCAATGTGAAATTCTCAATCGGATTTTCTTAGGCACAACGTATCAGCACTTAATATCAACAATACTTTAATGTATGAAATACCAAAAATAGAAAAGAAAACATCATCTGTGTGTGTGTGTGTTTGTGTATGTGCCTTTCAAGGACACACTATTACTGAATACAGGCACCACCCATAACACACCACACAGGACCAGCCAGCTGAACTCTACCTGTGTCAGCCAGTGACTAATTAGGATGTACTTTTGAGTGTGTGTGTGTGTGTGTGTGTGTGTGTGTGTGTGTGTGTGTGTGTGTGTGTGTGTGTGTGTGTGTGTGTGTGTGTGTGAGTGTAAGTGTGAGTGTAAGTGTGAGTGTAAGTGTGTGTGTAAGTGTATGTGTAATAGGTGATGTCCTTTCTCACACCCCTCCCTCCTACCTACACACTCACACGGACTCACACACACACACAAACACACCCTGCTGTGTGTGTATAGGGCACCTCCGGACCCCTGGGACACCGAGACAGAGTGGGAGACCACCCCCTCTGTCGACAGCTCAGTCTAATGCCCAATTAACCTTTACTAGCTCCTGCCTGGGTCACACACACACACTCTAACACATGGGCACAGATCACATTCACGCACCTGGGTGAACGCATAAGCCCACAGTAACACACACAGATCTAATATACAGTGCATATCAACACACAAAGCATACTATGTAGACATTTGAACACACACACACACATGTGCCACGGCTCATCACCTGAGCTCCAACACCTGAGGCCTGGTCCGACACACACAACCTGAACAGCTGCATTAAGGCCATAAGCGTGTTTGGGTTTCTTAAACCACTCAGTGCAGATCGGGGTTCCAGAATGGATATGAATGTATAGATTCATTTACGCAGGAAAAAATAATATAGCTTAGCCAAGACAAATATACAAATACAAATGAAACCAATTAATACACACATAGAAAAGCTTTATTATATTGCATTGTATTGGTATTTATCTGTACCATCAAGTATATATTTCAGTATTACTACACTTACCTTTACATTCATGAATTCATTTTATTTTCATTTTCAATTTTTGTATTTCTGTGTATCCATGCAGCTCTGTTACTTTTACCTGAATAGTGGAGTGACCCAACGACCATGTGCTCTACAGGGAGGTTAGTGCCACCTACATTAATATAGTTAATGAATAACAAACAAAATATCAATAAATACATTAATTATGTATCCATTATTTATTTAATAATTTCTAATTTCTAATTATTTATTATCGGTAGTCATTTCAGTTTCTCTTCATATATTCATTAACTTTACCAAGGAGGCTAGGTTTCACAGTTTGTTTGTTGGTTTGCTTGTTTGTCAGCAGGATTAGTTTTTTTTTTGTTCGTTACACAATGTACTGTTCTGCAGCTGCTGTAGCACTTTGGCCCAAGAAATATTTCCCCGTGGGGACAGTAAAGTATATATGATTTGAGTCCTACTTTTACCCTATGAGGGTTAAGGAAGAGGATGTTGGGCCCCATGAGGCAAACTGTGATTATTTTCTATGCAGATAGAATTTGATTTGATTTGAGTATGCAAAAACCACTGAACGTATTTCCACAAAACTTAGTGGAACGATGGAACATGGGCCAAGAAAGAGCCCATTCAATTTTGGCACAGAGCAACAAATTCCAACAATGGGGCAGATCCAGGATTTGTATTTGTTTTTCTTTAACATTGCAAGATAAAAGGTATTTTTTTACATTTTCATAGATTTATCAGATCATTATTATTCGATCTTGATGAAAATTAAAGGGGGCTATTGGTCATTGGCGGAGGTATTTGCTCCTGTGTGCCATTCTAGTTATTAATGTATTTATTTTAAACTTTGTTTATATTCTTCTTTTCAACAGAATTGAATACAAGCAGCATTAAAACTATTATACAGGCTCACAGGGGACCCAGGTCTTAAGACATGGGATTTTGTTTCTCTCACCTGTGTGTAAATACACAGTAATTTCTGTCGAGATTCTTTTCTGTACAGCATAATTTTCTATAAATTGTGAATGAAGGCTTAAAAGAGAAAAAATAACTTATTCTCACTTTCCTCTCAGCTAGTTTATTAGGTAAACTAATGCACTCAAATATGTCAGCCCTACAATAAATCGTACATTCATTTTTCAGTTCTTGGGGGAGCATTTTAAATGGAAGTTGATTCAACATGGAGCCTAAAGTTTGCTGTTGCACGTAGAAGTGTCCTTGTATACCGCAGAGTGTTAACGTACCGTGTTGGATCTCAGTGACACTCGCCCCCCACAGCGGGCGCAGAACTTGGTCTGGCAGTACGAGCACAGGTTCCCACAGCCATCCGCAAACTTTGTCTTGTGGCAGATGCCGCAGGTTGGCGCGTCGTCCCGGTGAACAGCCGAACCCGCCGCCGCCGAGGCCTGCCGGATCACTGTTTCCCTGTAGCTGGACAACTGCTGCTGGATGCCCCTGGAAAATAATTATAACAGTAAAGAAACATTAACACTATCTGTCAGAGAAAGCCTTCCTCCTTTTGCTTCACATCTGTTATGTCACTCTTCTTCATAAAAATGATCATCTTTATGTCCCATTCATTCACAATTCTCTTTCACTCTGTAGTACTGTTGAGTGATTATCCAATCAGATTTTGCCATGATCTCAATCAGCCAATCGTGTCGTTGGTGTCAGACCTTGAATCTGTTCTCCCCTCTGTAACTGTCATGTCAGTGTTTCCTCCCCAGTCACCTCCAGTCACTCATCTCATTCCGATCCTCAACATTTCCTATACAATGTGACCACGCCCCCTTTCATCACATCACAAGGGGGTCTGAACGTCAAATCGACTCTCATTTGTATCACATCATTCTTATCTCTTATTGGGTATGGCAATAAATTGTGTTCACTTTTCAGTTGAAGTCTCTCCAGTGGAAATACACCAACTTTAACCAAAGTGCTTGTCACACGGTCGAACAGAAGTCAATCCCCTCCGCCAACTTTTAGAACTGAACTGCGTACAAAAGTTTTGTGATCTATAAATGTCTAAACCACGGTTTGTCCAAACACATCATGTTGAGGTTTCGATATTTCAGTCTGAACCAAAGTGGTGGAACAAACTCACTGGTGGCAACAGATCAAGGGATCAACAAAGTCATTACAGTTTATCCTCTGGGGACCTTCTGTAATACATTTCATGGCAATCTGTCAAGACATTTCACTCACTTAAGGAAAAGTCAAGGGATTCATCCTCTACCAACCATGAGTGTTGGTACAAAATGTCACGGGGATCCATCCAATTATGGTTGAGACATTTCAGTCTGGAAAACAGTGGTGGAGCAACCAAGCAGCCATTCCTGTAGCTGCTGTGGCTCCAAAAACAACAATTAAATGAAAGGAACATCTGTCTGCCCTGAGAAAAACAGTACTCCACTATGCTTATGGTGCAATCAGTCAATTCCATATATTGTAAATGATCGCAAATCACAATCAATCGGGTGATAAGGCAAAACAAGACAAGACAAGAACTGTAGAAAAAAGGTGTTGCAATATAATAAATAAATAAAGGGGAGGAAAGGTGAACCAAAGCCAGAAAGTGAAGGAGACCATGGCTGCATTACGTTTAGTCAATATCGCCGTTCTCAATAGTGTTTGTGTGTTTTGGTTCAATCCACTTTTTTTTCTCCATCTGCTGTTGCTTCAGGCTGCTTCGCCGACACAGGAACGTCTTCAGATCGATACGAGGAATAAAGGGGGAGAGTATTGGTTTTATCTAAGACGTTACAGTATGTTGATGAATTGGATTTCACACTGTGGAGATTGAGGAGAGAGCGAATAGAAGGGAAGCAGGCCGGAGAGGGGAAGAAGTGAGGGTGCTGACAATCACACGGAGAGGAGGTGCATACACTTTTATCTTACGAGGTCAGAGGGAGTTTTCATAGCTTTCATTTGAAAAGGTAGATCAGTTAAAACCAGAGGAGAGGAGAGGAGAGGAGAGGAGAGGAGAGGAGAGGAGAGGAGAGGAGAGGAGAGGAGAGGAGAAGTACATGGAAAAAGGTTTTCCCTAAGGTGGCACAAAAAAATCCAACTAATCCAAATAACACAATTAGAAACCACATAACTCGGTGGACTGAAATGACCAAAGAACAGCACAAATGTGATTTAGCCCTGAAACACACTTGCTTCATAAATCAACAATAAAGCTAATAAAATGATGAGGATGTTGTACAGACACTGCAACAGACTGACAGACAAACCTGGCTACAGGAAAAAAACAGGGGAGGGTAAGAGAAAGGGGGAGTGGAGAAAATGAATGAGCAGAGCGGAGGATAGAATGAAAAGAGAGGATGTTATAAAAGAGATGATATAGGAAGAGGATGAAGGAGTAGATGAAGTTAAAAAAGGAGGAGAGGAGGGAGGGAAAGGTTGAAGGGAGAAAATTAGAAGAGAAGAAATGAGAGGAGGAAGGAGGTAGAGGGGAAAGTGTAGAAGGAGGCGAAGAGGAGAAGGAGAACACAGTAAAGAAAAAGGATATTGTGTAAAGGGGGGAGAGGGGTACAAGGGAAGAAGGAATCATTTCTACCTTTTTACGCCATGAAGTTAAACAGCAAACAAACAAGAAAACAATATATAAAATATCAAAGACTTAATTTAATGTATTTTTACACACAGTATATAGAACTCTTCCCAATATGTGTCCACATCAATATACAGAACACGAAACAATAAACAGACAAGACTTACAAACCAGATGACAAGTCGTGATTCCCACTAATATGTAACCATTTTAAAGAATCAAGTGAATAAGGAACGTGTCTTCCACAGTGTGTGTTGAGTTTTCAGAGCCATGTTGTACTGCTGGTTCACAATGATGATCTCTGATGTTCTCACTCTCAGCCTCCACTCACTCAATCTGCTCAGAAGAGTAAAGAGCATTTACCCTGATATAACATTCATGGCACTGAGTGTAATTCGCTCGCTGTGGCTGCAGTGGCCTACAATATACTTACAGACCGACAGTTAGCGACGAAGCCTCCTCCCCCATCAGCTCAGCCTGTAAAACTACAAATCCCAGCAGCGGACGCCAGAGGAAAGGAAGTCCGAGATGCAGTCATTTGATGGTCATTTGAACATTGCTCCTTTGGGTGTAACAGAACAAACCGTTCGTCCAAAAACACCTTGAAAAAAACCTGTACAGGCTCCGAGGGACCCGGTGGGTGAAACTCAACCTGCCCCTGGAAATATTAAAACCTGCACAGTGCGCATGCACACACACACACACACACACAAACACACTCACACACACCCCTCTTGTAATCTCTGCACAAACAAATTCGTTAGCATTTACACAAACACTTCCTGGGAGCAATAGCCAAAGGTCACAGAGAGGTCACCTGCTGCTGCAGCACCGCAGGATTTACTTCCTGATCCATGGCGCTCGCTGTGTTTGTCCCAACCCCTGGCTTTGTTCACAGCCTAATACAGTTAGACTAATAGACAGTGTGGGCCTGATATATAGACTAAGTGTGATTGATCACGTTTATTGTATAGATGATCAATACTACATTGGTTGTTCATGGGATGCCTTTAGACTGACTTGAATCCGGGGATTTGGCTCAGATTCAGCGTGTTTTGTTTAGTTTTTGATATGACTGTTGGCGTCTTATTTGTTATTTCACAGGCATTATTGCTGATGATAGGTGGCTTTAATCCAAAATAGCTTCTATGGGTATTAGACTTAATAAATCCATGTCATCTGGATGTAACCACTCAGTATTAAATGCTTAGAAGGGCTCAGTTCCTCCGTCCTTATTGTCATTTTCTTATTGGGTTCACAGAGTTCTTCCAGAACTCTTTCTTATACCTTATTCCCAATGTGTCCTGCCTCCTGCATGCTCTACCCAGGTGCTCCTCTTCACCTGAATGCTTCGCTCCTGCTACCTACTTCATTTGTGAAGGGCAAACTCCAGACAAAGCCCCTACCCCATTGTTAAGACAATTGCTGGAGGTTATGTCTGACTTTAGATTTATTTATCTAATATTATCTATTTTTCTTCTGTCCGTCACGATCCTCCTGTTTCCTGAGATAATGAGTTTTTTTTACTGGTCTTCTGGACACTTCCTGGTTTTGGCCGTGTATATGTTTGCCTTCTCCCTGCTTTATTCCTCTACCTAGTGTGTGCAACTGGATGGACGAAACAATCCTTGTTTACCAGTATGATTTTTGAATGCTTCCTCTTTTTATACCTGCCGCTCATAGTCAGGTGAACACAAATAGCACTTATGTGTAGTAACCAATGACAGGCATCATGTCAACATGAGAAATCTCTTGACGGACGTTGAATGTCAAGAGATGCACTTTCCAAGAAAAATGTATTTTTGTTAGAGTAAAGGACGAGCCGGTGTGTCTACTTTGCGGACACATGATAGCAGCGATACAGTTGGAAACATGCAGCCAAACTGGATGAGTTGCGAGGGCAAATGCTCAGATAAAGTAAACGCTCTTCTGTTAAACAGTTCCAGCCCTCGCATTGGAGAGTTAAGCGTGATATACTGTATATGTTCAATAATTTAGTGTGACTCATGAAGGGTGTTATAAAACGAAACTAACCCTTGATAGACAAAAGGTTGGCTGGATTCTTAGCTTAGCAACTAGCGAGAGTCCAAGCTAGCATTGAAGGAAGAGGAATCTCAAGTTTAATATTTAACAGAGCATGTACAAAATATTCAGCATGACACCCATTATCATTTAGTTTAAAAGAGCGAGTTCCTTCCATGGTTTGGATCCTCTCTACTCATGACTCTTCCAATCTGCAAAGTAAGACTCGCTTGTAAAAGTAGATTCAGACGCACTTTGAACTGACAATAGCAGCTTGAAAAATAATCTTAGCTATTAATAAAGCTAGTTAGAATTGGTTAAGTCTTTTAAAGTCTTAACTAGACCTTTTAAGATATATATAAAGAAATACACTAGGATGTCATCTAGCAACTTTTCAAGCAGGTTTAGCTTATATACTGTGTATAAGCATTCACTAACACGCCAACAATTGACTGGGGATGTGTGACATTTGTTGTCCTTTCACCAAAGTCAACAGTTACCACCCAGGCAATCGTCAACAGCCGTTTTCAGACATTACCTGCGGATAAAGGGAGATATTTGTTTTCTTTTTAATTTTTCCGTCTGTTACGTGTTATAAACATCAACAATTCCCTCCCTCGCTTGCAGCGAATCCAGTGGGGAATCCCACGCTGTGTTCTCACATCGGATTCTCCCGACTTTCTTCAGACTTTATACTAGGGGGCCAGGCGGAGAAAGTCCGCAGATAATCCGGAGGCTCTCACTCGGACATTTGCGTTGACACATGCACCTGCTCTGGGGTAAATGCGGAGAATCTCCAGAGTTCAGTGCATGTCTAAAAGCAGCTAATGTACAATGAGAGTTACGTGTTACCCTTGTTTTGTGTGTGGTTGTGTGAGTTGCAATGAATCAGGCAAAGTAGGACATACTGGAGAAGAAAAAGACAAGAATAGGAACAGGAAATGTATCAAGTACGTCACCGCCAGTCAGTCAGTCAGTCAGTCAGTCAGTCAGTCAGTCAACAACAAGAAACCATCAAATTCTCCCTTACAGGTGAGAAGAAAAATCTTTATCACATCAAACAACATTGTCAGGAAACGTATGGAGGGGTTGGGTGGGGGGGGGGGGGCTGATCATTACAACAACACAACTGGCAGGAGGACGGCGGGAAAGGAAGGGAAGGAGAAGCAGAGAGAATGAGGAAGAAAGAGATCAGAGAGGAACGTACAGAGCGACAGAGATAACGGGCTCATTAGGAAAATGCAGGAAAGAAATACATATTCAAAATGTAGCAAGACACAAGGTTAAACCTTGAGAATGAAAAGCTTCACTTTCCTGCACAAACACAGAGTAAAAAACGTCCTCAGCCTTCCCATCAAAACATTCAATGACTTCAACAACTTAAAAGTAAAGCCTTTGTGTGTGTAACTACAGTGTGTGGATACATATATGCATATTTCAAACAAACTGTCCACAGCTCACAGCAGGAAGCAGCATTAATGAAAAGCGTCTCATAATTGAGCTATAGGAGGAATAACGAGCTGCTCACAC